>NW_027070218.1:101192-187925 GCF_002906115.3 Quercus suber
AAAAAATGACCAAAATACCCCTAGAACCCAAAAAATGACCAAAATACTCCTGAAACCTAAAAATTACCAAAATACCCCCAAAACCCATAAAATTACCAAAATATCCCCAAAACCAAAACATGACGAAAATACCCCCGAAACCTAAAAATTACCAAAATATCCCTGGAACCCAAAAAATGACCAAAATACCCCTGAAACCTAAAAATGATCAAAATACCCCCCCAAAACCCATAAAATGACCAAAATACCCCTGAAACCCAAAAAATGACCAAAATACACCAAAAACCTAAAAATGACCAAAATACCCCATAAACCCAAAAAAATGTCCAAAATACCCCATAAACCCAAAAAATTACTAAAATACCTCTGAAACCTAAAAAATGGCCAAAATAACCTCGAAACCTAAAAATTCACCAAAATAACCCTGAAAACTAAAAATGACCAAAATACTCCCGAAACTTCAAAAATGGCCAAAATAACCACGAAGTCTAAAAATTGACCAAAATAACCAAGAAACCTAAAAATGACCAAAATACCCCCAAAACCTAAAAATGACCAAAATACCCCATAAACCCAAAAAATGTCCAAAATACTTCCAAAGCCTAAAAAATGGCCAAAATAACCTCTAGAACCTAAAAAATGGCCAAAATAACCTCGAAGCCTAAAAATTGACCAAAATAACCCTGAAAACTAAAAATGACCAAAATACTCCCGAAACTTCAAAAATGGCCAAAATAACCACGAAGTCTAAAAATTGACCAAAATAACCTAGAAACCTGAAAATGACCAAAATACCCCCAAAACCTAAAAATGACCAAAATACCCCATAAACCCAACAAATGTCCAAAATACCTCCAAAACCTATAAAATTACTAAAATACCTCTGAAACCTAAAAAATGGCCAAAATAACCTCGAAGCCTAAAAATGACCAAAATAACCCTGAAAACTGAAAATGACCAAAATACTCCCGAAACTTCAAAAATGGCCAAAATAACCACGAAGTCTAAAAATTGACCAAAATACCCCATAAACCCAAAAAATGTCCAAAATACCTCCAAAACCTAAAAAATTACTAAAATACCTCTGAAACCTAAAAAATGGCCAAACTAACCTTGAAGCCTAAAAATTGACCAAAATAACCCTGAAAACTAAAAATGACCAAAATACTCCCAAAACTTCAAAAATGGCCAAATAACCACGAAAGTCTAAAAATTGACAAAAATAACCTGATAGTGGATAAAATCAGTTTGGTTGAACACTTCGGCTTCGATGGGCTACAACGTTTGCAAAGGCCTGAAAAAGAAGAAAGAATCAAAGGAATGACCGGGGTGGACCGGTCCAATATCCTCCGATGGTTAAGTTAGTGCCTTCCCTCCTAGAAATCTAACTGTAATGTAAGGATCTCAGAATATCGTACCTTTACATAATTCAGACCGGTCCTTATATAGGGTACTTTAGGGCAGTTATTTGGTTCAATAACTTCCCCCAGATTTGTGGAATCCGGATGTAACTTCTTTAACGGTCATAACCGCTGCTAGAAGTTACATACTTGGGAGAAATTGACGGGATAAGCACCGGTTGATGAACCATTTCAAAACCTGCTAAGTATCGTGTGGTCGTCCATGTGCAATGCTTATGGACGACCCTTTGTCATGCTGTTATCTGGTCGTCCATGAGACTCATCCGTGGACGACCCTTTTGGCTTGATTACGGGATCTACCCAATTGGTCTACCTCTCAGGGAAGAGAGGTCTGGACGAATAGGAGATGGCCTAGTTGTTTGGCAAACTGCATGTCATGGACGACCCAACTGGACGAATAGGAGATGGCTTTTTCACTACCCCATCAGTTGCCCCTTGTCCAGGGGTCGTCCAGGGATATTATTGGGATTTTCTTCCTTCTGGACTGCCACGTGTCATGGTTTAACTCGTGGAGGAACTAAATCGATTACGTTTCTCCACGAGATTACCACGTGTCGTTCTCTCAGTGGACAGTGTCGCTTCGCTGACCCTACTCCCTGGGCCCTATAAATAGGTACATTCTCTTTCTTGCCCCCTCACCTATCTCAAAAACTTCCTTCTGCTATCTCGTCCGTGACTCTCGTCTAGCACTCGTCTTAGTTCTCAGGTACTTCCTCTTCCTTTAGGTTTTCGTTTTGATCTTTATTTTAGTTATGTCTTCGTCTAGTAGCATGGAGAGAGAGGTAGACGAATATCAGGACGTCTCGTCTGGAAGTTACGAGAGTGGTGAGGGTAGCACTAGCTTTAGCAGTAGTTCCTCGGACGAGCAGTATTCGTCCGGGGTCCCTGGCGTTTCCCTAGAAGAATTTCAGGAAATGCAACGCAGGATGACCTCTGGAACTGGGGCTAGCTCGTCCAGAGCACCACCCAGCCCTTCTCAGGACGAGAAGGAGGAAGAAGAAACTATTATATATAGCTGTGCACCTGAGGTAGTGTCCCTCTTAGACGCTCCTAAGTTAAGAACATTAGTAGATAGATACCAAATTCCTATCGAATTTGGACCTCGTCTACCCAGGGAAGGAGAGTGGTGTTGTTCACCTTCTTCTGGTCTGGGGGTATATTCGTCTTATCTGTTAGCTGGTCTTAGGTTTCCCTAAATTCATTTTGTAGAGGTCTCCTTCATAGGCTAGGTATTGGTCCTAACCAGCTTAATCCCAACGGTTGGAGGACGATAGTTGCCATGCAAGTGTTATGGCGTGAGGCATTGGAAGGGGATCGTCCTATAACAGTGGACGAGTTCCTCTACTGTTATAAGCCCTCTGAAATAAAACAATCAGCTGGTTTTTACCAGTTCTCGTCCAGAGGCTCTCAGTATAGCTTAATAAGAGGTCGTAGCTCGTCTGATAGGCTCTGAAGCAAGAATTTTTTGTCATTTCTGGAAACTGGGCTGGGACCCAACAGAAGTTAGTATGCCCCCTTCCCTCTTTTACTGGGTTTTGGGGGGGTATTTTGATCATTTTTAGGTTTCAGGGGTATTTTGGTCATTTTTTGGGTTCCAGGGATATTTTGGTAATTTTTAGGTTTCGGGGGTATTTTCGTCATGTTTTGGTTTTAGGGATATTTTGGTAATTTTATGGGTTTTGGGGGTATTTTGGTAATTTTTAGGTTTCAGGAGTATTTTGGTCATTTTTTGGGTTCTAGGGGTATTTTGGTCATTTTTTGAGTTTTGGGGTATTTTGGTCATTTTTTGGGTTTCAGGGGTATTTTGATCATTTTTTAGGTTTTGGAGGGTATTTTGGTAATTTTAAGGTTTTGAGGATATTTTGGTCATTTTTTAGGTTCTAGGGGGTATTTTGGTAATTTTTGGCTTTCAGGGGTATTTTGGTCATTTTCTGGATTTTGGAGGTATTTTGGTCATTTTCTGGATTTTGGAGGTATTTTGGTCATTTTTTGGGTTTTGGGGATATTTTGGTAATTTTCAGATTTTGGGGGTATTTTGGTCATTTTTGAAGATTTTAGAGTACTTTGGTCATTTTCACTTTAGTGGCATTTGGGTAATTTTGATAATTGGATAATTGGGTGGGTTAGGGTTTACCCATAATAATTGGGTTGGGTTGGATTTGGGTTATAAGGAATTAGTTAAATGGATTTTAAATGGGTAAATGAGTTTTATATACCCAACTCAATTATGCCCACCCCAAACCCACCCAAACCCGCCCATTTGCCACCCCTATCCACTGCCGAGCATGCTTTTTGATGTTTAAAGAGCTAAAAAATACAAATATATTAATATAGCACCGCTACTGAGTGCTCTAACTTATTTGCTTACTATTTACTTTTTATAAAAATAAAATAAAATATGAACAAAAAACTGACACAAAATTGACCATTATTAGCATACCACTGCAACTTTTTAAATCCTCTTTTTTAAAAGTACAATTATAATTTAATTAGCTTTTAGAAAACAAACAAAAAGCCTTAATACAGGCACATGGTGATTGACAATTGTTTTTCTCCTATAATTATTTAGGTGTTGTTCAAGGCTCCAAGCAACCAAAAAACAGTTGCTTCTGTGTCCTCTTTCTCTTTCTCACGTGATGGGCTCCACTACCTGATTGATGGGTAGGGGAAGCAATCATTAAGGTTGCAATAAAATGAATCTTCCTTTAAAAAAAAGGAAAAAAGAAAAAGAAAAGAAAAAGAGTTGAGTTTTCCTTTTTCTTTTAGAGATAAAAAAGAGTAGAGTTATTATTATTATTATTATTATTTTGAGAAACAAGAGTAGGGTTAATTGAAGAGTAATAAAGTTCAAAGATGGTCGAGACCAGTTTACTAAAACAGAGTGAATGAGTTAGGTTATTAACTTTTTTGTTTTTATAATTTTATTTCTTCTTAAATATAATATGTACAAAGTTTCTCTCCAAACTAGTTTAGAGAGAAATCTTACAAACTCTTTTTATATCTTTATATTGAATGTGAATTTTGAAAATCTAACCGTTGAATAGCATGTTCTTATTATATCCTTCATACTTATAAAATTTTAAGAAGATCAAAGATCAATTGCTATGTCATTGAATAAGTGTTAAAATTTCAAATTTTTACGATCTAAAATTATGTATAAAAATAAGTTTATTGATTGAATAGTAAATAACATCTGATTTGAACGAAATTTGATATACATGTTAAGAACTTATGGAACATAAAGTTTAACGGTTAGATTTTGAAAATTCACAAAAAAAAAAAAAGAAAAAAGAAATATATGAGATGTTTGAAAAGTTTCTCTTCAAACTAATTTGGAGAGAAACTTTGTTAACATAATATATACTTTTATCAATTTTCACAATTTTTTGAGAAATTACACTTTATTATCATAAATTATATCCTAGATTACATTTTGTACCATAAACTTTTCGAATACACGTTTTGCATCTTAAACTATGACCCTTATTATATTTTGCACTTTAACATTAAGTTTATCATTAACTTAGATGGAAATCTAAAATTTAGGATGCAAAGTATAATTTTGAGTATAGTTTAAGGTAGTAAAGTGTAATTTTTTTAATTTTTTAGAATATAAGTTGTAATTTTTTTTTTGAAACGCACTATAAAGTCAAGCCCTAAACTAAAAAAAAAAAAAAAAAACCCAACCAACTCTTTGTTCAGTTCCGCTAAACTTAGATGCAATAGGATTGAATTTGAAGCACCATTAAGAAGTATAGTAAATGCAACGACTTTATGGTTGATATCATAAATTGGTGCTCCATTATAACTATCGTTATCCTTCTTACTATTACTAGAAAAGTGTTTCATTAATTAAATGCTCACCACGTACCAAGAAGCTTTAATGGGGTCCTACAAAATCCATTAATTCACACCTAGACTTATTACAATCTTTATCCGACACGGGAGGTAACCTCCGCAACATTGCAACTGCAAAGTGGACTAGTCCACAGGACCACAGCATTGAAGAGGAAACTCACTCAGTTTTAACTTATCCCCTCGAATGCCAAAAAACTTTGTTCTATAATATTGAATATTTTAACCAACATTGTCAATTCCTCATTTAATTGAAATGGCCAAAATTTTTATTTTTTTTTTACTTTATTAAGTTTGTTATTTTTTTTTTGAGAAGCTACTTTATTAAGATATTTACATGTTTTTTTTTTCCTCAATAATAACGTTTTGTTGTTGTTGTTGTTTTTTTACTCTACTTACAAATAATATGTCATGTGATGATAACATTAAGAATTTATGTTATTTGATTTTAAATTGATAATTTGATATATACTGTGGCTGCGGCTAAAACTTATGTATATTTATTTTATACTATAAAATTAATGACAACTTTCAAACCTTTTGTAAGAATAAATCAATATTAAAAAGCTTTGTTCTGATAATTAACAGGGTTTGTATGAGTTGGGTTGACCTGACATTGTCTCAACGGCTCCACCCAACCAAATCCAATCACATGGGTTGGGTTGGATAAGTGGATGGTGCTTACATGTTTTCTGGCTTGTAAACAATTACATTTTCATCAAATATTTCTACATTTTCTTTTTTAATAAATTATTACAATTTACATAATTTGCATAAACTATAGTACAAAATTTCAAATTTATCAAAACTAATTTCCAAAATACTAAATTAATTCAAACTAAAAATTTTTAATAATAAAATAATATTATATATGGTGGGTCAGGTTAGGTCAAATTAACTAGAAAAAAAGTATCAATCTGAATTTGAACCAAATTAATACTCAATATAAAATTATAACTTAATCCATCCCAATTCAAAAAAGACTTGTTTTGTAAAGAGTTTATAACTCAATTAACATATTTTGATGTCTAACCAAAAAGTTTATAGTTCTAATCCTTACTTTCTCATAATAATTAATGAATTCATTAAAGAGAAAATGGTACTGTTTATTACACAATCTAATATACACACAATAGACACAAATTGTAATTTGGAAAGAAAGAACATATTTGTTACTGTTATTTAAACAATAATTTTTAATTTTTAAAAAATATTGCATGTATTTTTATATATTTTTTATTTACACATATTTTTTAAAAATATAAATAAAAGCCACTAATTTCTTTGTAAAATGAGGATATGTGTACTATGTGTACACAAGCTGTGTTCAATAGTAATTTCTCAATAGAAAAAGGACCAATCCAAAGTATCTAGCTGAGTTCGAAATTTCTTTATACATCAATCAATTTTGTCAAAGTTAGTAAGTTTTTTGATACAGTCAAAGTTGGTAAGTTGGATGTACATTCTTAACAAAAAGATCACCTAAATGAGACTGACAACTTTTGCTTTATTAATAAGAAAATTGTTATATTTTTCTGTTCCCTGTCCCATCTTACCTTCCCATTTCTTTAGCTGCACTGTTTCTTTCTGCAGTAAAAGGAAAATGCGAGTATAATAAAAAAATAAATTACACAATTTTTATCATAATTTATTAATAATAAATAGTAAAAAAGTTGTGAGTTTATAGAGATTTACGTATTTACCACTTCTTCTTTTTTTTCGGTATAGTGAGTTATGACTAGGGCTGTCCACGGGTCGGGCCGGGTCGGTTTTGGGCCCAACCCGTACTCGACCCGCCGGCGTCGGGTGGGAGGGTGGAGGAACCCGAAACCGACCGCCGGAAAAATCGGTCGAGTCGGTTTCGGGTGAGGGTGAGCGTCGGTCGGTCGGTCGGGCGCCGGAGTAAAAAAAATCTTCGAAATCTGAAAAAAAAGGTCGCCGGAATCTGAAAAATGTCGCCGGAATCTGGAAATTATGCCGGAATCTGGAAAATCTCGCCGGTATCTGCATTTTTTTCGTCGGAATCTGAAATTTTTCACTAAAAATTGCTGGAATTGGCCGGATCTGGATAAATCCCACTAGATCTAGCCGGATCTGGTAGAGATCTCCTCGGATTTTGTCGAGATCTCCTCGGATTTGGCTTGATTTTGCAGGTTTGGCCGGATTTTTTATACATCTCCGGTCGGGTTCGGGTTGCTCGGGTTTTGGAGAAGCAAACCCGCCACTCGACCCGCCGGTGTCGGTTCTAAAGAACGGAAACCCGCCGCCGACCGACTGGACCTTCGGTTCGGGCCGGAATCGGGTCTCCGGCGGGCGGGTTGGCCGGGTTTTCGGGCTCCGGTCGGGTCTGGACAGCCCTAGTTATGACAATTTTTTTTTTGTTTATTTAAAATGGCCAAAATAGATTGATTGTTTATGCTCATTGCTCATGGTAAAAAACACCGCGTAAAGATTTATTTATTTATTTATTTGTTTTGATCAATAAGTGATCATTGTTGCCATCATCAAATGTGGACAATGTCGGCCCTACATAATTAGTGAGGCCCACGTCGTTTATGACCCGACGAGTTTGATTGAAATTAAGAAAGGAGAGCTGAATTTCAGGATGTTGCACTTAATGTGGTCACAGTCCCAAGAAGTTTTGTAACCCCCTGGCCCACCATATTAATCCTCCACCCTTTGAATATCACTCTTCTCATCAGAACCGTTCATCAATTCTACAATTGGTTTTGATTTTTTCGGCGGTTTGATAAAGATTTTTAAGTGTGAACAGTAGCAATAAAGTTAAAAAAAAGAGGGAAAAGTAGGTTGAAATTTGAAATGACCAATGAATCCTTCACATCAAGCGTGCAAAAAGCTATTTTTTAGTGGCTGTTTAGTCAAAGTGCTGGGCTGGACTTTGGACATTAGGTCACGGCGGTCTCTATCAAACTTAAAAAGAAAAATGTATATATATGACTTACTCCACTCGCTTTTTAAGGCGCGTGGTGAGCGTTCTCAAGTACATTCTTCCTAGATTTGTCCACTTCTGTTTTCCGCTTTGTTTGTTTCCGTTATATTACCTTTTAGAAAATGAGTTATTTTTTGAAAAGTATTTTTTATAGTCTTATTTTATTTTTCTATTGTTGGGACTCAAAAGAAAATTTCAAGCTCACTTAAAGTAGTACCTTTCAATTCTTCAAGTTCAATATAATAAATTTATAAGAGAGTGAACTTTTGAGCTAATTTCAAAGCTAAGGAAATTGCAAGTTTAAGGACAACAGGATTGACACGATTAATATGAATCAAAGATATTAATAAAAGAAACACCAATTCAGTATAAATTTTTTCTCAAACCTTTTATTCTCAATTTTAGCCTGATTCTGAGTGATCTTGATGCCTTTCCTCCTCGACCTTGTATCACGTGTCAGACTTGGGTTAACTCGTGTGAGCCTTTGATCATCCTTGGATAGGGCCCATGGCCTTAGAATGTCTTTGAATCATTTGCTCCCACACCTATGTTTGGTAGCAATTTTAAATGGGATTAAATTTTTTTTTCAAACTTTCTTTATTTAATTTGCTATGAGATGAAATTATTTTCCAAAAGAATTTTAGAGGAGAAATTTTTTAAAAATACGCCATACTTTTTCGTTGACCAATAATAATTTTCTTTTGACTTATTTTTTCTGATACTACTAAATATTAGGAAATTACACTATTTTTACACAAAGTTTTCCATCGAAACAAATGGAAAACTATTTTTTTGTTTCTTTCTTTGCCATCAAGCGGAGTCATTGAAAAAAGCTTCTATAGTTTCAAGCATCTTTTTTTGAGCAAAGAACGATAATAGTTTCAAGCATCTTAATTAGTCATATAACGACATATTTGGCATTGAAGAATATTTGGATTCTTTCAAAGACGTGTGCAAATTGCAAAACATTAATAAATGTGGGCAAAAAAAAAAAGAAAAGAAAAAAAAAAGGCAAATAGACAAGCATTCGTGGTTAAAACAATTATATGTTTCCTTATTTACTTTCCTTCATCTTTCAATTAATACCTTTTGAGTTCTATAGTTCTAGTTTTATTTTTGTGAATAAATGGAAGGGAATCAACTCGACGGGATTCCATATTTGTGTACATATTGTCATATTCATGCATGATTCAACAAAAAAGTTTGAACCAGTTCAATGTACGTAAATTAAATTTGCGTATTAATTAAATGTCATGAGATAAAGTTAATTATCTTGGTATGATGCTAATGTTTCAAATTAGTTACAGAATCTAATTTGATGCGATTAAATAAGGGTCATGCTAAGGGCACTCGTTAATAATCCATTTTAAGAAAGTTTTGATATCACTTTTATGAGAAATGAAAAAAAACTATCAAAATATTAATTTTTTTTTTCATTTCCCATAAAAACCTTTTTTAAATGGATTATTAACTAGTGCCTCCTTAGCATTCCCCATTAAATAAAGTTCAGCCATTAGTGGCAGTTCAATTTTGTAGGGGCAGCATTCTGTCTAAGATGCATGTGATCACTGTATTCCCTTTTTGAACTAAAGTACTGGTATGAGTAGATGGTGGATAGAATTATAGGGAATGACTTAGAACAGACAATCTGGGTTCGGAGCTACCATTATCATATTTGGAGAGATAAAAATAAAATAGTATACAATGGAATAGAAAAAGAGAGTCAAATGTAGATGCTAAATGCCATCACTTTTGATGTAAGATGCTTGGAATCCATCCCTTTTGATATTTGGAGGGATCACTTTTGATAAAAATAAACCATAAAATAGAGTTGATTTTTGCACGAGCAGAGTTTATGGACGACCATGATTCCCTAATAGCAGAAGCAAAAGTTTTATTACTAGTTGTATCCATAGCAGTTGAAATGAGTCTGGAGTTCGTGATTTGTGAGAGTATGACTACTCATTAAATGATATTGTCCTGATTCAACAAGCATCAGCTACCTCTCATTAGTCTATTGTGACATTATTCCTCCAACTTGATCAATTGTTCTGTAAATCACACCTTTAAGGAAGCTAATTTTGTTATCTATAGGGTCTATTTAGATACCGTTTAGTGTTGAAAACTGAAAACTAAAAACACTATAACAAAATAATTTTTAAATATGTTAATAGTGTTGTGAGACTTAGTTTTAAAGTTAGATTTGTTAACATTAGTACTTGTGAGTTCCATGTACAATGCACGAAACCCATAGAAAAACGCCAAACGTAAGGAGAGAAATAATTTCAGTGCAATCCAAACTCAACCATAATATACCTAAATGGTCCATTTTGTGTACGCCAAAATCCATCTCACACATTTAATACATTCATAAACTAAGGACAAAGATCATTTAGGGTTTTTAAATAAACACTCATGAACTTCCTAACATCATACTCATTAGTCATCAAGGTGAATGAATTGATTGGATTTTACCACATCATTAATACTTTAGATAATTACCCAAATAATATAAGTCAAGTAGATTTATGGCTTGTTTGGAAGTTTAGAGAGGGAGGAGAGTAGAGGGGAGTAGAGGGAAGGGGAGTAGTGGGGAGGAGAGTAGAGGAGAATGATTCACCTCCACCTTATTTGGATGTTTTTAAAATTAGTAAGGGGGAAGGGAGTAATTAGCCCTTCCTCTTGTGTAATTTTGTTAATATAATAAGGATAAATTAGGTAATTTACTTGGTCAATAGTTTATGTCCTCTACTCCCCCTCCAAATCTCTCCAATTTGGGGGAATTAAAATTGGGGGGTTAGAGGGAGTCCAAACCCCTCCAAACTCCTCCAAATCCCTCCCCCTCATTCTTTAAAAAACTTCCAAACAAGGTAATTGCATTACTCTCCCTCCCTCTACTCTACTCCCCCTCCTTTTTTAAACATCCAAACATGCCATTAAATATTGATGAATCACAAAATTCAATCTACTCATTAGCATTTCATAATAGATGAATATTAATTTAGGAACTTCAATAAACAACACTTGATGCTAACTACTAGCATGTGAATTTCAACTAAGCCCGGTTTCTAAAAAAATGGAATTTCAACTAAGACCTTTTAATTTTTGGTTATTACCGGTACATGGGTATGGCCAAAAATGGCAAATCATGTTTAATCATGAGGCGCGTGACATAACGCACTAAAACTTAGCAATGAAGAATCTCCCATCCGAATAGGTAAAAACACCAAGACATGAACAACGGGCAGCAGGCAAAGCGACACGCAAGCGAAAACGCGCAGCGGGCAGCAACAAACGCCGTATTTTTTCCCATCGAGTGACGCCGTTTTACACGGACACAGCTAAAAAAAAGAAAAAAGAAAATAAAAGACAGGCAACAATCACTCATTTTTTTCACTTTATTTATTTATTTAGTAGTATTTACCAACTCTGAGCTTTCTTCGAACCTGAGGTTCGGGTTTGTCCAAATCCAGGTTCGGACCTCACAAAGCCTCTCGAAAAAGAGCCAAGCCAGCGTCGAAAAATAATGGAACCAAAGCAAGAGAGAGAGGAAGAGAGAGAAAGTAGTGAGAGAGATAGAGTGAGAGTGTTGTAGAGAGAGAAAGTGTTAGAGAGAGAGAGAGGGAAAAGGATGGGTCAGATCGTGAAGAGGAAGAAGAAAGGGAGGCCATCGAAGGCAGATCTGGCGCGCCGAGCCGTCGAGTCGGCTGAGGCGGCTGAGCGCGAAGTCCGGCGGAGTCTCCGGCGCCGGAATGTCAGGTACAACATCGACTACGACGATTATTTGGACGAAGACGACGAGGACGACGACGAGGAAGACCAGAGGAGGAGAGAGAAGAAGCTCAAGCTCGTCGTCAAGCTCAACCAAGGCACCGAGAACACGACTCCCCCTCCCCCTCCGCCGCGGCCTCGGTCGGCGGCGCGTGGGCCGCACGCGACGGATGATGAGGAGGACGAGGAGGAGGTGGAGGATGAAGAAAACGAGCAGGAAAGGAAGCCGATGAAGAAGAGGAAAATCAACGGTCAAGATGATGACAACGAGGATGATGATGACGAAGAAGTAGAACAAGAACAAGAACAAGAACAAGAAGAAGACGAAGAAGATGACGATCATAATAACCGTCATCGTCATCATCATCATCATGATTATGATGATGAGGTATGTATTGTATCATTGTACGGGTCTGATTTAACAAAAAGGAAAAAACTGAAACTGAAGCTGAAGCTGAAGCAGATGAAGAAGATAAAGTGAGAGATATATAGATATAGAGAGAGAGAGAGAGAGAGAGAGAGAGAGAGTACAGCTCAGTGAGAGAGAGATTTTTACTATATGATTGGTCCAGACTTCAATATTACTCACTCTGTGAGTGAGTGAGGGAAGAGAGAGAGAGAGAGAGAGAGATTGTGTAACGGTTGGGTCAACTGTCAAAAAAACTAACACAAACCCAAAGAATCTGATCACGCTTCCCCACCTTTCTCTCTCTCTCTCTCTCTGTCTACCCACCTCATTCTTTCTCTCTCTAAATCTTTGTCTCTCTGTCTTTCATTCTCTTTCTATTTTCTAAACTGTGCATTTAGCATTGTTGTCTGCCTTATCTGTCTCTGTCCGTGTCTCTGTCTCTATCTCTATCTACATATCTATCTTCGCACTCTCTCATAAACCCAGTCACAGTCGTGAGCTTTTTGCTTCATTCTATTTCTTCTTTTTTAATTTTTAATTTTTTTTTTCTTTCTATAATGATATGTACGGTATTTCATATGTTTGTTTGGGTTACACAGGAAAGGGTGGTGAGGAATAAGGTGGCGGACTCAAAGGGTGTCGATTCTGCTCCAGGTTTGGTTTCTTGGTTTTGATTTTGATTAATGGGGTTTGTGCTTTGTGTTTGAATTTTCTTGTATATTGTGAGAATTGGGTTTATGGGGTTTTGATGAATTTTTTATTTTATTTTATTTGATAGGGACACCTTCTGATCCTCCTCTCTTGATTCCATTGCCTGATAAGAAGACATTGGTGTTTATTCTTGACAAGCTTCAGAAGTATGGGGATGAATTCCTCTCTGTCTTCTTTTTTCCCTTTCTACCTACCTTTTGATAATGTGAAGATTAAGGAGTTATTAACGTTGATATGTGAACTGTGGCAGGAAAGACACGTACGGTGTATATGCAGAACCGGTTGATCCTGAGGAGGTGTTTGGAAAATTTTCTTTCTTTGTTGTATATGGTAATGTGGTTTTGAAGCCAATTTTGGTGCTGGTGTTTAATGTTTTAAAAATAATTTTTGGTCACTGCAGCTTCCGGATTATCACGAAGTGATTGAGCATCCTATGGACTTTGCCACAGTGAGGAAGAAGTTAGCAAGTGGATTGTATTCTACCTTGGAACAATTTGAGGTTTGTACTCGTATTTTAGTTTTGCCACATGTGACTTATTTATAACGTGGCTACGTTACTCATGTTGGAGGAGGAGGAGATTGAGTCTATTTGTCAAACACTCACACTCTTGGATCGGGGACTCTTCATCTGTTCCCCCAGCCTCTCATAATGTAAAAATGATTCAGAGGATGCCTATTTCACATACTATAACGGTCAGGAATTTCGGATAATGAATGAGAGAGTGACAACCTACATGTAGTGTATTGAACAGTCTGGGTGCAATTTGTGTTACTGTGTGCATTTGTATTAAGAAGAGAGAGACAGAGAGAGGGAAAAACATCAGGTACTAATTAAGCTTAGCGAAGCTTGCTTATGATATTAATGGGCATTGCATTCTCTTATGAAAGATAATGGCGAACATGGCCGAAAGCAATTTTATGTTTGTCCTTATTGTAATTAGGTAGCAGCCTGCAATAATATTATTATCTATTTTTGTGTGGGTCAATATCTCACTTGAGGACCACATGGATTTGCGTAATTCAATCCATATGGTTTCATTCTCTATTTTTGTGTGGGTTAATTTCATTGAGGAACATATGGATATGCATGGTTAAATTCATATTCTGTAGGGTAGGTTCCATTTAATTGTAAGTCTTCTCTATATCATTGGTATAGCCCACATTACAGCCAGACTTGTATAATCATTTTGTAGTTAAATTTTGCTTTGTGACTTAAGAGCTGTTGCCTAGATGTCTTACTTAAATGTACTGAAGGGTGTAAGATGTGGGAAATCTGGTAGTGATAGGATTCAAAAATTAACTGGCACTGGACTAGATTTAGAAGGGAATCACTAGTGTGTCATTTTGGAGAATAAGCAATTTAGTTGAAGACTGCTTATGATGCTTGTTGTATTCCGAATCCAAGAAAAAGGGTTAATAGTGTTTGATAAATTACTGACTGTCCCAAAAACTTTAAGTTGTTAGATAATGGTGAATTTAATCACTTCACCATTATTCTAATACTCCCTCTCGCATGTTTGCCCAGGTTCCCTCTTAATAATTGAGGCCCAACATTTGAAGATTTTCAATTATTTAAATGGGAGGTAGAGTGGAGACAGGGTTCAAACTCATGAGTCATGACCCCCTGCTATGATAACATGATAAATTAACAAATGTCCCTAAAGCTTAAGCTATTAGAAAATAGAAAATCTAATCACTTAACAACTATTCTTACAGTGTCTATAGACCATTAGGTGATTTTGGGAATTTGTCCTGCATGTCATAGGTTATACTTCCTTATCCTAGCTTTGATCTATATTCAGTTAATGCTTACTTATCTTTTGTGTAAACTAAACATGAGTGGCCTTACTGGATATTTTGCTCCATTCAGTGGGTGGAGCTTGTTCTCTAGACTTATCAATATAGTTTAGCCAGTTAAGGCTGATCTTTGTGGCAAAATTGAGACTCATTCTAGTAGGTAGTCCTGCTAAACTTATGCATTTTTTAGGGTCTCACTGTATGACATAATCCACTTCTTTGTGTGTATGTTATCACACAATGTAAATGAATTATTACAACAAGTTTTGGCTTGTGTTCTCATGAAATAGTTCGGATGACAATATAAATTTTGGAACATGCCAATTTTAGTGATTTCTTTGGTGGTGAACTACAAACAAAGTATATAAACAGGAAGATGTGCTATTGGAATAGGCTGTTCTCAAAAGTAATATTCAGAAACTGTTTTTGGAAAACCTTTTCACTGGGAACATAACCGTACAGGTCATGGTTTTCTGTTTCTAAATTTGTCTCTGCGTCTGTTTGCCAGCAATTATTTCTTTTAGCTTATTTTCTTATGTACCATTTTTTGAAGCCTTATTTTTCTAAATATAACTATACTTTAATTGACTTTCTGCAAATTAGCACTCATTTTAAGTAACTTACATTTTTGGACTAGATCCTCTTGCCAATAAATTATGTGAAGGAAAAAGAATTCTTTTATATGTATTTACTTGTAAAGTTTGTTATGGTGAATGCAGAGTGACATTTTCTTAATTTGCTCAAATGCAATGCAATACAATGCACCAGACACCATATACTATAAACAGGTATAAGAATTTTGGCCATTCTTATTTGTTGACTCTGTTTGTTTCACCTATTTTGTTTTGTTTGTTAATGTTATCTTTTATGACACAATTATTTGTTAAAGGCTCGTTCCATTCAAGAATTGGCAAAGAATAAATTTGAGAGGCTAAGGATGGATTTTGAACGCGCTGAGAAAGAATTGAAATCTGAGCTGAAAACAAGATCCAATTCCTTAATCAAGAAGCCAGTAAAGAAGCCATTCTGCCGGACCTCACAGGAGCCTGTTGGCTCTGATTTCTCCACTGGTGCCACTCTTGCCACCATTGGAGATGTACAGAATGTTTCCAATCCAAACCAAGGTGGTAATTGTGAGAGACCTAGTAATACTGATGTTGTAGAGGGTACTTCTTCCCTAGTTGATACTAATCCTGAGAAGGTGGAAGAACTGTCATCAGGTACTATAAAAAAGTTTATTTTTCCTCCTTCTGTTATGTACAATTGTGATGATAAATGTATGTGGAGCTTGCCAAGATTTTAGCAATTTGTTGTAGCCATTAATTGCCAAGAATTAGATTTGCTAGCTGTTTCTATGTTGTTGCTAGCCAATATGGAGTAGTATTTTACAATCATGCTCAATCATCTCAGGTCAGAATTGACTGAGATAGCCTTGCTCCTTATAGTGTTAGGTTTTTATGGTTATACTTCACACCATCCCTCTTCTAATTGTTTTGCTTGCTGTGCTATTTTAGGGAAGGGTCTGTCTAAATGGGCAAGGAAGCAATTTGTATTTGATGATAACCGCCGTGTGACGTATAACATTTCCAATCAACCAGTTGTTAGATCAGAATCAATATTTTCAACCTTTGAGGCTGAAATTAAGCAGCTGGTTGCTGTATGTATTGTAGATACTGGTTCCTTTTCTTGAATAGTTGGCCTTTCTACTCGACCAATTTTTATTTTAATATAAATATTTTTTCCCCTGATTTTGCCTATGGGAATCAGGTTGGGCTTCATGCAGAATACTCTTATGCTAGGAGCCTGGCTCGTTTTGCTGCAACTCTTGGACCTGTTGCTTGGAAAGTTGCCTCCCAGAGAATTGAGCAGGCATTACCTGCTGGTTGTAAATTTGGTCGTGGTTGGGTTGGAGAATACGAGCCACTTCCAACCCCTGTGCTAATGCTTGAGAACCGAATGCAGAAAGAACCTGGTTTAGTTTCAAAGTTGCAGTCTAATGCTGAATTGAGAAAAGATGACAAAACTAAGACTCCTGTTCCTGCTAAGGAGCGTCCTGTAAGTGGGCCTACCTTGGAGGGGAAACACTCTTTGTTGGCTCCAGTCAGTGGTCATACTACAGAAGGGAAATTATCTGTTTCTGGTTCTGCTGGAACAAAACCTAGTACTCCCGATAATGCTATTTATCAGCTGCAAAATCCACAATCTAGGAATTTTGCCAAGCCTGAGAGTAAGGTTATCAAGCAATTTGAATTGAACTCTTTGCCCTCAGTGCATCAAAATAATGCTGAGCTTATTGCTGAAAAGCAGTTTTCAAGTAATTCAGAAACATCAGGTTCAAGGTCTAAAGAACCGGCACCAAGAAACATAAATATTTCGCAGCCTGTACCTTTTAAGCAGCCGGATACTAATGGAGTTGTTACTGGAGGGTTGCCTAACGGAAAAGTCAACAGCAGCAGTTTGAATAATAAGATGAGTAATCCATCTTCTGACACAGTTCCTAATCACATGGCTAGAGCAGCTTACTTTGCTCATGCGCAGGAGCAGGGTCTTAGTGACCCTGTTCAGTTGATGAGAATGTTGGCTGAAAGGGCTCAGAAGCAGCAGAAATCTTCAAATCAATCTCCAGTTGAAACTCCACAAGCCACGCCCTCGGTTCCATCTACAAGGAGAGATGACTCAAGCAATGCTTCAGCGGCTGCTGCCCGTGCATGGATGTCCATAGGGGCTGGAGGGTTTAAACAAGCAACAGAAAATTCAGGTGTGCCCAAAGCTCAGATATCTCCGGATCCATCATACAACCCAAGTCGGGAATTCCGTCCACAAATTTCTCAAGTGCGGGGAGAGTTTCCGCTTTCTGGGGGGATGCAAACCCAGTCTGAAAGGAAGAGTTTTCCACTTCAGCCTTTTGGACCACAACCTGTTCGTGTGGGCAATGAAGCACAACTCCAAAATCGACCTATAGTTTTTCCCCAGTTAGCACCGGCTGACTTGTCTAGGTTTCAAGTGCAGTACCCTTGGCGAGGTCTTAGTCCTCATACCCAACCAAGGCCAAAACAGGAAACACTTCCTCCAGACTTGAATATTGGTTTCCAGTCTCCAGGGTCTCCGGTGAGACCATCCTCTGGTGTTCTGGTTGATTCGCCGCAGCCAGACCTGGCTTTGCAGCTTTGATTGAGGATTGGTTTTCAGAGGAATCAGACAGATAGGGAAGAGAGCGTAGGTCAATTTAGCTCCTGTCTCAGCAACATAAATTTTGTTATAGTCTCCCATGCCTTAGTTGCATAATTGCATTGAATGTGTGAATGCCACCGGTTTGATATGACTGAGATTTTGGTGTTCCCTGGTCCTGGATTAAAGGATTGGAGACGTGTTGAATCATTTTACTTCTTGATTGGGGTTTGCTCATACAGAGAAGGATTTAGTTAGTCAGAGAGCTTGCTTGAGATGGAGTGATGCTGGTGGATTTGAGGAAAGACCATCTTATTTGCTAAATGAGGATTACTGACTTTCAGCATCGGAGTTTATATCATTTCAAGGAGCTAAAACATTTGAAAATTTCAGCAGCAGATCATTGATTTTATGAATATTAGCGATTGTTTAGAAGTTCTTAAGTCTGACGGTGACGGTAAATGCATAAAATGTAGTTGATGCCTTGTACATTTGTTACAGGTGGATGAGAATTAGTTGTTTAGCTTCTAGTTCTTATGATGCTTATCATGTAATTGCATTTTAATTCCAGTTAATACTGCCAATATTTATGTAAATGAATATTATAATCTCTGAAATGGAAATTTTCTACTGTTCTCTTATTTCTCCAAGTCTTTTTCAGTGGTTTTCTTGCCATTTATTTGTTAGCACTAGTATTTTAAAGGGAGGCTTAAAACTTGTGTTGTGTGGAGTGAACAGAAGGGAGGGGGGTTATGTTTCAAGAGCTGGGGCGAGGGCCACCTCCTATGTGCAGCTCGTATGTTGCCATTTGATAAAAAATGCAGTGTAGGAAAAGAAGAGTAAACAGTAATATGACTGCCATTTGGTGATACAGGTTTTCTGATAACTGTGATATGATTTGAATTTATGACATTTGACTTATGATAATTGCTCTTTATTAGAATGTAGTATGGGTAGGATTTAGACCTAGTAGCCACCCTGAGTACTGTAGGATACCCTGAGTACTGAAGGACTGCTCAAATTTGAAGAGCTGATGGTCATTGGTCACAGAACAAGTACTGCAAATTTGTTTGTATTTTCTTTCTCGTGCAATAATTTGGAAATACGGTAGCATTGCATTTTTGTAAAGGAAAATTTTTGCTCCAACCTCATTTGGAGCATCTTGCTTCAACCCATGATATGGCAATTAAAAACATCATGTGTAGTTTTAGTTACATGGTTTTTTTAATAGGTCATAAGATTTGTTTAAATAATATATATGAATAGTCTTATAAATTGTCAAGTAATAGGTTGAAAAAAGAAGCTCCAAATGAGTTTGAATTCAAATTTTATCTTTTTGTATAAGCCATAAAGGTTTGACCCAAAAAAAAAAAAAATGGAAAAAAAAAGAAAGCAAATTAGCACTGTTAAGGTTGCTGGAGTTGATGAAACCAATTTGAAAACCTTCTTTTGAATAGGCTCTTTTCTCAATTTGTCTGTCTTTCATTAACTTGTACAGTAATAGCCCATTTTCTATCTATCAAAAGAGATCTAGGCAAATTTTATGACCAGATTTTGGTAGCTTAATATTCTATGCTACACAGAAAGCAAGCAACAGCTGGGAGGTGCAAATTCTTCAAGCTTCCTGCCAGAGCAACCTGTTCAGCACTAAGAATACACAGGACCAACCAATCTTACAAATAAGGAGACTTTGAAAATTGCACAATACCCTTTGCTAATGTGGATTTGACACCATTACAAATGAATTATAGCCCTGGGCTAAGCGTAGAGACCCTTCAACCACAAAAAAAAGGGCTCTTGCAACAAAAATATTTTGCTAGATACAATATATAATACAACTGTAGTATAGACTAAAATCTAAGCCATGTTTGATAACTCAAATCACTTAACATTTTGGAGTCCTTCTCATTGAAAGAAAGGAAAATGAAATCCACGGGCTATGCTTCTGCTTATTCTTCGATAGTTTCTCATGAGATTTTTTCTGATTTCTAAGGACACAAACATCACCTTCACATATGTATCGTTTAGGCTTGGAGCTGAAGGACACTGAGAAACATCTGAAGAAGTTTGAGGAAGAAGCCATGGGGATTTTGAAGCACCAGAGCTCTATTTTTGAGAAAAAGCCATGGGAATTTTGAAGCGCCAGAGCTCTATTTTTGAGACTCTAAGCTCTCTCTCTCTCAGCCAATAAAAAAAAATTTCTGTCTCTCTTAATCTTTTACCTCCAATATCTTCCTCAAGGCCTCAACTGCTCAACATAAATATATATTCTATTTTTGAGATTAGCTCTCTCTCTCCTGCTCTCTCAGCCAATAAAAAATAAAATCTGTCTCTCTGACCTTTAACTATATCTCCTTCAATGCCTCAACAGCTCAAACATTAATGAATTTACCTATATTGAGGGTATATTCTATTAAAATACGTGAGGCTATTTAGCCTAACGTTAATTAGGTTCAAAACTGAGCAATTTGGTCTCTAAAGCTAATTTAGTATTTAAGATAGTTGAGAAAAATGACTAACGGTCCTAATAGAAAAGACTAACTGGTCTAACAATGTTTAGAGAAACTAAATTAGTTTTAGGAACCAAATTGATCAATTTTGAAAAGTCCTAAATTTGATTGATATTAGTCCAAACCTTATATTAATAAAATTTACTTGATATAGAAATTCTATTTTGCATGTGCAAAAAAAGAAAAATATATTTTAAGGTCGGAATATTATAAGGTCATGTGGTCAATATTAGCATGCTTTGATTTTTGAAAGAACAAAACGTGTTGGACATTTGGACTAAGGTATTGGTAAGGGCTGTGTGGTTCATGAACATGTGACGTAGTCTCTCATCGTGTACATTTTCTGTCCAATTATCAATGTGGAGAGTTAATGAAAGAAGAAACTTAAATTCGATTCTCGTATTAAAAAAAAAAATTGATAATTTTTTTAACACAACAAAATCTCACATCATTTTTGTTTTTTTTTTTTTTTTGGTAGTGAGTCTCAATCTAATATTTTATTATTTTATTTTGACCAATAACACGTGACATCTCAACTATTGTGATTATTTGTTGTGTCCATACCACAACCCAAAAAATTATACTCCACATTTTTGTGTAGTTTGATTTCTTTTCTGCATTTTCATATTGATCCTTACATGCTTTATTTTACATTTCAATATTTATGCAACATAAAATTTGGCTAATCACGTATATTTGGATTAATAGTAGTTTAGGGTTAAAAGAGTGTTAAGATCCTAATCTATACGAGATTTTGAGTGATTGATTTGAGATAGTTAGATCTCCAATAGAAGAAGAATTAATGAAGTTGAGAAGAGAAACCTGCAGAAGAAAGAAATGAACTGACTTCAATCTTATTGCTTGATTGAGTTCTCATACATGTACTGAAGAGGGTAAAATTATGGGTGATGGAACCATATTAGTAAACCTGATGGCTCTAGACCAGTAGGTTGATAGTGGACAGATCCATAGTGCATGGCCACAAGGTGGACGGGTCCAGAGGCCACGTGGCGTCTACCTGGTTTAAGTAATCTCCAAGGAATCCTAAATGGAAACAACTTGTGTCTTACGATTAACCCTAGTCGATAGAATCCTGATACGACTAGAATCTTAATATGGGAAGAATCCCATAATATATGCTCTTTAATGATGATCTTCTTCATAAGAAAAAGACTTCCCATGCAAGAAACGGAAGTCGGTTCTACTCTACTATAAGAACCCAAAGACTCTCAAGGAACAAGGTATGCATAATTTACCCCCAGCTCTGGCACTTTAGAGTTATAGAAAGGTTTCTTGACTTAACCTTCGGAGGGTCTTCGGCCGGTACCATATCAGAACTCTCCTAAGGTTTTCTCTTTTTGCTGTGCAAGAATTGTTTCGAGCGTGTGGGGACCGTGTGGCTTACTGGTGATCTTATGGCATCATCAGTTGGCACTGTCTATGAGAATATATTGTGATTTGTAAGCCATAACATCACCTCCCGGACGAAAAAGTTGCATGGTACTCACTCAATTGATGGCAACCACCACCAATAACCAAGGCGACGAACTGCGACGCACTGCCCTGGAAAGGCAAGTCCAAACCCTCACAGCGACAGTGGAATGTCTTACCAAACAGAATCATGACCTAGAGGAATAGTTGTGCCAAAGGAATGTAGTGATGGATACACAAGAGGAAGACTAGGAAAGCACTAGCGTTGAGTGAAGGAACCATGAAGGGCCGGAAGGAAGCAACACCCCAAGTAGGCCGGAACGACAAGACATAAGCCGGCCCTTCATCACTGATATGGTCCCATTTCACATAGTCGCCGAGATGCAGATGATGAAGGAACGGATGGACCTTATGATGAACGCCCTCAGAGGACGATTGTCCAGCGACCTAGATGACTTGGTCTACCGAACTGACTTGCCATTCATAGCCTTCGTCACTTCATTCCCCCTCCCACCGAAGTTTCGTATGCTGCAGGTGGAAAACTATGATGGATCCAAGGACCTTTTGGATCACTTAGAGTCTTTCAAGACCTTAATGCACCTACACAAGATACCAGATGAGATTATGTGCAGAGCTTTCCCCACCACGCTGAAGGGATTTGCGAGGATCTAGTTCAGTAGGTTGACGCCTAACTTCATCAGTACCTTCAAGGAGTTAAGTGCCCAGTTCGCCTCATATTTCATCGGTGGACACAGGTACAAGAAGTCCACTTCATGCTTGATGAACATCAAGTAACGAGAGGATAAGACACTGAGATCTTACATAGCCTACTTTAACAATGAGGCTCTTTCGATCGACAAAGCGGATGATAAGATACTCGTGGTAGCATTCACCAATGGGCTCCGAAAGGGTAAGTTCCTATTTTCTCTATATAAGAATGATCCAAAAACTATGTCGGATGTGCTTTACATTGCAACCAAGTATATGAATGCGGAAGACGCATTCCTGGCCTGAGAAGAAAAGCCCAAGAAAAGGGAAAGATAGGATGATATACGATAGGATAGGGACCAAAGATGGCAAGGATAGGGGAACTATAAGAGGAGAGGTGTTCAAGACCAACAAGGCACTAGCACTGAGTGAAGGAATCATGAAGGGCCGGAAGGAAGCAATGCCCCAAGTAGGCCGGAACGACAAGACATAAGCCGGCCCTCCATCACTGATACGGTCCCATCTCACATAGTCACCAAGATGCAGATGATGAAGGAACGGATGGACCTTATGATGAACGCCCTCAGAGGACGGGTGTCCAGCGATCTAGATGACTTGGTCTACCGAACTGACTTGCCATTCACAGCCTCTGTCACTTCATTCCCCCTCCCACCGAAGTTTCGTATGCTGCAGGTGGAAAACTACGATGGATCCAAGGACCTCTTGGATCACTTGAAGTCTTTCAAGACCTTAATGCACCTACACAGGATACCAGATGAGATCATGTGTAGAGCTTTCCCCACCACGCTGAAGGGATTTGCGACGATCTGGTTCAGTATGTTGATGCCTAACTCCATCAGTACCTTCAAGGAGTTAAGCGCCCAGTTCGCCTCATATTTCATTGGTGGACACAGGTACAAGAAGTCCACTGCATGCTTGATGAACATCAAGTAACGAGAGGATAAGACACTGAGATCTTACATAGCCCACTTTAACAATGAGGCTCTTTCGATTGACGAAGTGGATGATAAGATACTCGTGGTAGCATTCACCAATGGGCTCTGAAAGGGTAAGTTCCTATTTTCTCTATATAAGAATGATCCAAAAACTATGTCGGATGTGCTTTACATTGCAACCAAGTATATGAACGCGGAAGACGCATTCCTGGCCCGAGAAGAAAAGCCCAAGAAAAGGGAAAGACAGGATGATATACGGCAAGATAGGGACCAAAGATGGCAAGGACAGGGGAACTACGAGAGGACAGGCGTTCAAAACCCCCCACGGGGAAATTCACAAGTTTCACCCCATTGATCACCTTGATCGACCAAGTCCTGATGCAGATTAAGGATGAAGAGGCCCTAACCTTTCTCGGCAAGTTGAAGGAAGACCCTAATAATAGGTCTCGAGAAAAGTGTTGCCAATTCCATCGCGATCACAGGCATGACACAACTGATTGTTACGACCTGAAATAGCAGATCGAAGCCCTTATCCGATAAGAAAAATTGCAGAGGTTCGTTAGCAAGGATAGGACAGACCCAGCTCAAGAGTAAGCTCACCGATGGGGGAACAAACACCCCAGACGTCCCGTAGGGAATATAAGAATGATTGTAAGGGGCACGACGACTACTGAGTCATCCAAAAAAGCCAGGAAAACTTACCTCAGGATGGTTTAGAACGTCTAGCTAACAACCTCCATACCAAAGATGGCATGGATGGACAACCCCATCATCGGATTCTCATAAAAAGATACCCCACGCCTTCACCACCTGCATGACGATGCACTCGTAGTTAGCATACGAGTAGGAGATTACAATATGCACTGAATTCTGGTCGACAATGGCAGCTCGACTGACATCCTCTACTACCCAGGATTCCAACAGATGAGAATTGATAGAGAATGATTGATTCCAATGAACGCCCTGCTCATAGGTTTCGAAGGAACACATGTTTTCCCCCTTGGTGTAGTCACATTATCCGTAACAGTGGGCAACTACCCCTAACAGATCACTAAGGACGTAACCTTCATTGTGGCCGACTGCACCTCTACTTATAATGCCATTAGAGGGTGGCCTACCCTCAACTCATAGAAGGCTGTAACCTCAACCTACCATTTGATGATCAACTTCCCTATAGATTTCAGAGTAGGGGAGTTGCGCGAGAATCAGGTGGCTATGCTTGAATGCTACATAGCAATGATAGAGATGGGCGATCACCTCTAAGCTATGAACATAGAAGAACATTGAACAACCACAAAACCTGTGGAAGAGCTCAAAGAGATACACCTCGACGACTCCAGAAATGATCAAACAATGAGGATTGGTACCCTCGCCAGCTCGACGGTTCGCCAAGCGCAGGCAACTTTCCTTAGGGATAATTGAGACGAATTTGCTTGGAGTCATGAAGACATGTCGGGGATAGACCCCTCCATTATGGTGAACAAATTGAATGTGTCACCCACCTTTACACTCATCCATTAGAAGAAGTGAGTGTTTGCCCCAGAATGAGACCAAGCTATAGCGGAAGAAGTCTGCAAGTTGCAAGAGGTGAACTTCATTAAGGAGGTCTACTACCCCGACTAGCTAGTAAACGTGGTAATGGTCAAGAAGTTCAATAGGAAGTGGAGGATATGCGTAGATTTTATGGACTTCAACAAGGCCTACCATAAGGACAGTTACCCCCTCCCATGGGTCAACGTTTTAGTGGACTCTATGGCTTAACACCAAGTGTTAAGCTTCATGGATTCTTTTTCGGGCTACAATTAAATCAGAATAGACGAAGCAGATCAAGAGAAGACTTCGTTCATCACTAGCCAATGCCTCTTTTGCTATAAAGTAATGCCATTTGTCCTTAAAAATGCGGGCACGACATACTAGAGACTCATGAACAAGATGTTCTCATAGTAAATCGACAGAAATGTCCAAGTCTATGTTGATGACATGTTGGTGAAAAGTCGAAGGGAGGAAAACCACTTGGAAGATCTCAGAGAAACATTCGACACCTTTTGCTCCTATAACATGAAGCTCAATCCAGGCAAGTGCTCCTTCGGAGTTACGGTGGGAAAGTTCCTGGGATTCATGGTATCCCAGAGGGCTATCGAGGCCAACTCGAACAAGATCCGGGCCATAATAGAAATGACACTCTTGAGGAACGTCAAAGAAGTGCAAAGTCTCAACGGCGAAATAGCAGCACTGAACATGTTCGTGTCAAGAGCAATGGACAAATGTTTGCCTTTCTTCTGCATACTAAAGAAATCTTTTGAATGGACGGCTGAATGCCAGCAAGTATTCGAAGACCTGAAGACCTACCTCTCATCTTCTCCATTGCTGAGCCCTTCCCAGCCAGGGGAGGAATTGTTCCTCTATTTAGTGATATTCTCAACGGCCATCAGTGTAGCATTAGTTAGGGAAGAAGGCAAGGTACAGAAACCCATGTACTATATGAGTCCTGCATTCCAAGGCGTAGAAGAAAGATACCCATCAATGGAGAAGCTCGCCTTCGCTTTAGTCATTGCGGCCCGCAAGCTCAAGCCCTACTTCCAAGCTCACACAGTGATCGTCCTAACGGACAAACCCCTAAGGCAAGCAATGAGTAATCCTGAAGCTGCCGGATGAGTGGTAATATGGCCATTTGAATTAAGTGAGTTTGACATACAATATCGCCTCTGCACTACCATTAAGGGACAGGTGGTCGCCGACTTCATTGCAGAGTTCACCTACGTAGAAGGATAGGGGCAGAAGAAGTCCTATAATGGAGCATCCACACAGATGGATCCTTCAATAAGCAAGCAAGCAGAGCTGGTGTGATGCTCCATAACCCGAAAGGGGATATGATTGAATGCATGATCCATCTGGATTTCCCTATGACCAACAATGAAGCAGAGTATGAAGTCTTAGTAGTAGGACTAGACTTCACCAAAGCCGCGGGAGCTGAAAATCTGGTCCTCTAATGCAATTCCCTAGTGGTGATAAGTCAGGTTAACGGAGAATATGACTGCAGGAATGAACGGATGAAGAAATACTTGGAACAGGTGAAGGACCGAATCAAAAATCTTCGAGCAAAGTTCATTCAAATCCTAAGGGAGGAGAACGAGCACGTTAACCGACTCACTAAAGTTGCGTCAGCAGAACATATGGTCATCCCCAGTCAGGTACTGTCCTTCGTTATATTTCGCCATTAATAGATAGTTTCAGTATGCAAGAGGTAGGATCCGAGAACCATTAGACAACACCAATAGCCTCTTACCTGAAGGAGGCCGTGTTGCTAGAAGGGATGGAGGCTGCCAGAAAATTGAAGGTCTAAGCTGCCTGCTTCGTCTTGATCAAAGAAGTTTTTTACAAAAGAGGTTTCTCTCGACCCTACCTAAGGTGTCTTGGCCCCGAAGAAGCAGACTATGTTATGAGAGAAGTTCACGAGGGAGTTTGTGAGAACCACTCGGGATCGCACTTGTTGGTACATAAGTTAACCAAGGCAGGATACTATTAGCCAACCATGCAGAAAAATGCCCATGCATATGTCAAGGCTTGTGACAAATGTCAGAGATTTGGCAACCTCATTAGGCAACCAATAGAGGAGCTTACCCCTATGACGACTCTGTGGTCGTTTGCTCAATGGGGGCTAGATATCATGGTTCCATTCTCAACAACAATTAGACAGTTAAAGTTTCTAGTGGTTGGTATTGACTACCTTACCAAATGGGTGGAAGCAGAAACTTTAGCTACTATTACAGAGAAGAATATACGAAGTTTCGTGTGGAAGAACATCATATGGAGGTACGACATACAGGACCACAGCGAGGACACCTACAGGAGAGATACCATTTCGACTAACATACGGAAGTGAGGCAGTCATCCCAGCAGAAGTAGGGCTCACAAGCTACCGGGTGGGAAACCATGATGAAGGCAAAAATGAGGAAGCAATGCGCCTGTAGCTTGATTTGGTAGATGAAGTCAGAGTAATAGCGGAACAAAAACTAGCATGGTATTAGAATCTTATGGCCAAGCACTACAACTCCAAGGCTAGACCTAAGGACTTCTAGTTAGGAGATCTTGTCCAAAGAAAGGTAATGGGCACCACAAAAGACACCTCCCAAGGGAAGCTAGGACCTAACTGGGAAAGATCGTACATAATTGCATCGTGGCATAGAAAGGGGACCTACCACCTAGAAACCCTAGACGGACGAAAGCTACATCACTCATGGAATAAGGAGTACTTGAAGAAGTATTACCAGTAGGCTACTAGCAGTAGACGAGCAACAACACTCCTTATTTCCAATCTATTTCTTTCTAGTTTTATAGTTTTTGTTATCTACAGTTTCTTTTAAGCCCAAAGGGCAAGCTTTTTATTTATTTTTTCAAAAACAATTTCTATGCATAAACTATCATCATAATAATAAGAGGAGTTATTCAAAATCACCTTATCTATATATATTCCTATTGAAAAAGTCCATAATAATGGACGGGTTCGAAAGTCCACAAAATGGACGAATTCGATCCGTAAAGTGGACGCACTACAATTGGGAACCCTATAAGTTCACAATGTGGACGGGCCACATTGAATCAACAACAAGCCCATAAGTGGACGGGCCCATCCTAGAGGATGATAAATAGTTCACATAGTGAACGGGTTCAACGTAAAGTTGGATTAATATTACAAGTCCTTGAAAGGACAGTTCACATAGTGAATGGGTTCAATGTAAAGTTAGATTAATATTACAATTTCTTGAAAGGACTGGTCCATAAAGTGAGTGGATTAGTATTACAAGTCCTTGAAAGAGCAGGTCCACAAAAGTGAACAGATTCAACACAGTTGGATTAATATCACAAGTCCTTGAAAGGACGGTTTACATAGTGAATGGGTTCAATGTAAAGATAGATTAATATTACAAGTCCTTGAAAGGACGACCACAAAGTGAATGGGTTCAACATCACGTTGAATCAGTAATAAATCCATGCATGGACGGGCTCATCCTAAAGGATGACAATTATTAAGGTTCACATAAACAGGACGGGTCCACATAGTATGGTTCAATACTACAGTTGAATTCTCAAGGTGGATGGAAGGATGATCATGATAGTTATATTCATGCAAAACGGTCCAGCACTAAACAAGATTATCCACAAGCATACAAGTAGACGGACAGAAAGAGTAAACAATTTTAAAATTACTCGAAAACCTTAAAGGTGTCTACAAACAACTTAAAATTGTTCTCCAAATAACTTTATAAAAAAAAAAAATTACACAATTCGAATAGGGGTTTCATTCCTTTCTTCAACCACTAAATCCTCAAGACGACGGGCTTGATCATCATCTGGTTTCTTTTGACTCTCAACAACGTTTCCTTCGTCACCATGAGGGTCGTTGATGGGGGCATCATCAGCAAAAAGCTCATTGGTACTTTTGGAATGGACAGGTTGAATGGAGGTTTGGTCTTGGGTATTGATATTGACATGAGACACGTCTAGGTCAGGATAAGAAGCCTTGAATTGACAGAGAGCATCATCGAATCCTTCAGCAAATGATTCTCCAAGCTTTGCCAGAAGGGCTTCGGAGTCACGGTATTCTCGTACCGCTTCATCCTTTACTTGATGGAGCTGGTCCTTGGGATCACGGATCTCTTTCTCCTTGTCTTCCAAGACCTGCTTCAATTCCTTCGTCTATTTCTCAAGCACGTCCCTAGTTTCCTCCAACAGGGCAAGCTTCTTCTTTTGGACCACTTTCCAGGCCTTCAGCTCATTCAACTCATCCTCCGTCGACCTTGCCTTCGCCTGTATACGGTCCAAAGCTATCTCATGGTTTAGGCACCATCCCATTAGCCCTTTCATCATCAACATCGCCTGAAAACAAAGGTGGTTAGTGACAGAGGTAAATGGATGGGAAGGATTGTGTGTGGATGGACATGACTTACCTGAGCAACACAAAAGAGCCCCGTCTCTCCCATGGCCTCTGTAGCATGGTTACTTAAGTCCTCATAGTTGTCAAACGTTATGATGGACGAAAGTTTCTCTAAAGCATATTTAGAATCTTCATGAAGGATGACGAGTGGCTTCTCTCGGGTAGTAGACGGACCCTTCATAAAATACTTTCCCGCTTCATGCTTGGCATGGTAACCATCTTCGTGCCCTCAGCCTCTAGTCCCACGACGGGCTTCAAGATGGTTTTGGGTTTCTTGGAGAGGCGACCTTGCTTCTCTGGTAGCTTTCTTTTTGTGGACGGGTTGGATGAACCCGTCTCCTTAGGGAGTTGTTTCCACCTCTTTCTTTTTTGCTGCTAGTTGTTTAATGATGGCCCTTCTCTTGGCAGCATCCATTTTTACAAAAAGGAAGACGAATGGTTAAAGTGAAATAGCAAAAGCCAAGAAACCTAAACGATAGGGTGACGGACTTACGTTGACAAACTTGAGCATCGTATCGACGGGCAGCTATTGTTGGTTCTGGCCCGTCACAATACCAATGGAAGGTATCTAGCATGACCAACTTTGCCGACGTCCTTTCCTCTAACTTAGTTTTGCTAAAAATCTTCTCCAAAAAACTCCACTGTTCTAAAGAAACTTGAGGATGGTCCTGAACTGCAAAAAGGAATAAGGACGGTCATAGAAACATTTAAAGAGAACGATTGATAGCTTGAATATAGACGAATGCATACCAGACGGGGTCATTGTCCCCCATGTTTTGTCAACGGGCATAAACTCACGGTCACCAGGACAACACATCCACTTGTCGCCCTCTAAGAAAAAATACCAACTCTTCCAGTTTCTGTTAGAGTTGGCGGTTTCACACATGAGCCTAGTGTGGGGGTTCCTGGGCACAAAGCTGTACATGCCCTTTGACCGAGTAACAATTAAAGAAATCTTCTAATGTCAACCTCCGAGCTCCATCAAACATTACCCCATACAAGACCTCTACACCAAGGAAGACCCTCCAAGCGTTTGGGGAGATCTGGGTGATGGACACACCTAGGTATTGAAGGAGTTGATAGTGAAGAGAACTTAGAGGGAATTTGAGCCCTGCCTTTAACATTTGCTCATAGATCCCAACACCCTCAACACCCTTGTAGTAACATTTTTCCGACATATATGGAAGATGGATGGGTATGTTGGTAGGTCTTTGGTACTTTTCCCTAAGTGTCTTGAAGTGAGATTCTTTGATTGTAGAAACAAAAGCATTAGCCGTCCATATGGGTAGCATTATAAACTCCTTCATTCCATCAGGACCAATGACGGATTGAATATGGGGTTCGACACCTTCTATATTGTCATTAAAGTCACCCTCTGACCCATCCATCTCCATACCCTCACCCATTGAGGGAGAGGTGGCTGGTGGAGTTCTCTCTTCATTTGATGTGTCTGGGTCTTTTTGGCCTGATGGGAGTGCTTCATCGTAGTCCGCTCCATCACGGACACACGATTGGTTACTTGATGCACTAGACATTTGTCACCTACACGTGACGGTAAACCCTAAGACGCTGATGGATCTAATAGGTGACTGGATTGCAAAGTTTAAAAGATTACAGAAATTCAGTTAAAGGAGAAGAGTACTTATCGGTTGAAGATGAGCAGCAAAAAATTAGGGATGACGAATGCACTAAAGTGGACGGTATGCTTGTCTGACAATGATGATGGTAGTGCTTTGATCATAAGATTTATATGGAAAGTAAAAAATGAGAGTAAAAGAGAGGTTTATATAGAGGGAATGGCACAGAAGATGAAGGGACGCTTTGATCAAAGAGATGGACCACTAAGTTCACGCCACGTGTCCCTAATACATTAATGACCTTAGGTCAGCTTGTCAAGCTAGGTAGGTTCATTAGGAGGTAAACCGAACCATCACTCCACGGACCCAAATAATGAATGGGCAATTGAAGAGGGTAAAATTATGGGTGACGGAACCATATTAGTAAACTTGACGGCTCTGGACCAGTAGGTTGATAGTGGATGGGTCTAGAGGCCACGTGGTGTCCACCTGGTTTAAGTAATCTCTAAGGAATCCTAAATAGAAACAACTTGTGTCTTACAATTAACCCTAGTCAGTAGAATCCTAATACAACTAGAATCTTAATATGGGAAGAATCTCGTAATATACACCATTTAATGATAATCTTCTCCATAAGGAAAAGACTTCCCACGCAAGAAATGGAAGTCGGTTCTACTCTACTATAAAAACCCAAAGACTCTCAAGGAACAAGATACGCATAATTTACCCATAGCTTTAGCACTCTAGAGTTGTAGAAAGGTTTCCTAACTTAACCTTCGAAGGGTCTTCAGCCAGTACTACATTGGTACTCTTTTAAGATTTTATCTTTTTGCGGTGCAAGAATTGTTTCGAGCGTGCGGGGACCATGTGGCTTACTGGTGATTTTATGGCATCATCATGTACAATTCTAATTTATGCCTTTAATCTCAGCTACAAGTGAGTACTAACTAACTTTTTAGAGATATGTTAGAGATATATTATAGTCTAACGTATAAATTTGAGCCCAATATAAAGATGTAGTACAAATCCTGTATTACGATGAATATAACATGGGTATATATAGAAGGTATTAAGCCTTAGATTAATAGACTTCTAGTACTAGTAGGAGACAAAGTAGTATTGAGCTTTGGCATATTCGTTGAGCTAATATTAATAATATTAACAACTTATTATAATAACTACAGGTAATGTTGATGCTTTGGCTTCAGTTTCTTATTTATTATCTATCAAAGTTATTAAGTTGTAAAATTCAACTTTGGGGTCTAAATACTGTGTTAGGTTGTTATTAGCATTTTTTATATTAAATAATGTTCCTTTAAAAAGTTCAATTTTCCAAAATAGGCCAACCAAAATGTGACGGAAGGAGTACTAAATAACTACTATTTTTATTATAAAAAATAAACTTAAAAGTTTGATTTAATAATGAATGTGATTGATGTCACTTTAAAAATATATAATAAATAATATAATAAATGTATTGGTTACATTTTCATAATTAGGAACACATCAACTTATGAAAAATATATAGTAAAATTTGTTATATCTCCTTATATCTCTAATAGCACCATCATTTATAAATATAATAATAAGTGAAGCCGAGAGAAACTTAAATTAGAATTTTAAATTAGAGTTCCAATTTTGCGCCATGTGTCCTAAATTATTTATTTTTAAAGAGTTTTATTTTTTAACTTTAAAATAAAATGTGGGAACACATCATAAATATTCATAAAAGTGAGTTATTAAGTACAAAAATCAAAGAGTCTAAAATAAATGAATCGTAAAAAAAGAAAAAAAAGAAAAAAGTGCTTCACAATAAATTTTTTTTTGATACAAGATAAAATTTCTACTCTAGTCTAATTTAAGTGTATATGTGTGTGAAACTCCCTTCTGGAGATTTGAACCCCGACCCTTGCTCTCCACACCTCACAAGCATTTATACTTGTGGAATAACCACCGCACCAAGGGTGTGCGATGGTCACAATAATTTAAAATTAAAAAACAAATGGACAATTTATATTTTGTACCTAAGATCCTTACAAATTTTTTTAAAGAATAAAAAAAATATATAAAAATGACTATCAATAATATTTAAATTATATATATAGGAATTATATTATGCATCTTATTATATATCTTTAAGAGTATCTATACATATGCATGATATTACAAGCTAGTATAATATAATATCTTAATCTAAATTCCATACAAGTTAGTGTAAGAATTAGAAGTGCGATTTTTATATACAGACACAAACTATTATACAAACATTTTACAAGTTATTAATTTTCAAATCAGCTTTTTAAAAACTAAAAAGTCAGGTCAGATATTAAAATAACTCAAATTTTTTTTTTTTATAAAAAAAATCCCTTTTATCCCTCTAAAGTACAAATACGTATCAAACCTAAATTAAAATTAATATCTCAAAATTATACAAACATTTTACAAACTATTGATTTTCAAATCAGCTTTTTAAAAACTAAAAAGTCACGTCAGATATTAAAATAACTCAAATTTTTTTTTTTTATAAAAAAAATCGCTTTTATCCCTCTTAAGTACAAATACGTATCAAACCTAAATTAAAATTAATATCTCAAAAACCCTCTGTCTCCTTCCCTCCCCCACTCCCTCTCCTTGCCTCTAATGAGTTCTTTTCCCACTTTGGTGAGTTTATTTGAAATCAGAATCACCCATTCTGGAGCTTTGGATTCAGGATGCCAAAAATATATGTGTCTCGATGAGTTTCTTTTACTATTATATTTTGTGTCAATCTGTGCATTTGTTGTTTGCTAAAATTAGATGAATTATATTTAGGATGGTGTATAGGGCTGATAAGTTGGATTTTTTTTAATTGATTCATATGAAAATTTGGTGTAAAAGTATTGCAATATCTATGGCATTGAGGCAATCCAATGGATTATATAAACATATGGATGGAATGGGTCGTAATAACTAAAACCAATAAGAATTTTTTTTTTTGGGTGGTATTTTGAGCTTGTGAATAAATTTGGAGATTTTATGTGTTTACAAATGTAGATTAAATATTTGCTCAAAATTGTTCAATTCATATTTTGAGCCTTGCAAGTGGGTTTGATATATACCCAAGTGGATGGATTTGAAACAGGGGTGCTATTCAGAAGTATATTCATACCCGTTCAATCCTACATATTCAAAAGAAAATTTTCTTACCTACTGTTTGGCATGAACAGCTTTTATACCCTCAGACGAAGGGTTTTGCCATTTGTCTTGTTGTTCGCTTGATTGTGCAGCAAGATGTGGATGCTGGTGTCTTAAAGAAAGTTGTAGAACATCGTAGAAATATTGAATGAAGGAATTTTTTGATGGAGAGAACAAACTTTGAGCAAGATTGTTTCTTTCTTTTGGCAATGTACAGGATGGCAAATGCAGTTTGAAGACGTTAGATCTGGCCACTAGTCTTTTCTTTTGTGGTTTAAATATGCTAGTAGCAGAATTTTAGAAGATGTACATGGGTTAGTGGATGTTTTCTAAGGACTGCATTAGTGTAACTTGCATGGCAAGGGGCTCATCTTTTGTTGCTTTTCATCTTTGTTGGTTTGGTTTGTGCTGGGTGCTTTATATATACGCATATAGAAGAAGAAAAAGAATGGAATACCTTGATAAAATTCACTATTGCCTAGTTGCAATTGTTTTGTTGTTGTCGTTGTGTTTTTCCTAGTCTTACTGATTTGGTCTACTTATTTTCAGCTTTACGGTTTAGCTGTTTGTTTTTAATCTAATAATGAGTTGTCATCTATTCAACTAGAGGTGGCTTTGCAGTATTACGGGGCCAGGTATGCCCCTTGATATTGTGGGTAATTCTTACATGCTCCGGGAATAATGCTCCCTCCTCTCACATGAGGAGTGGGTCCCACGCGGGGTCTACCCCTCATGTGAGAGGAGGGAGCATTGCTCTCAGAGCACCTAAGTTTTTTCTTGATATTGTATTGTTGCATTTGTATCTAGTTCGTGTTGAAGTAGGTTATGCAAATGAACTTGAATTTTTACATACAAGTTACACTTTTTATTTAATGAGGATCAAATTTGAGCTTAGCATGTAGTTGATTAATTTGCTAGACATCCATCTCTTAATAACATAAGTTAAGAGCAAAGACATCCATCTCTTTATTCAAAAGCTTGACAAATTTAGGTTATACAGAAGCTAGAGTTGTAAAGCTCAAATAAAAAAAAGAAGCTCAAATTCAACATGGCAATGTTGCAGCAAGTCAAGTGTTCACAGATTACATTCTAATCAGCAAGAAGATGTTAACCTCAATAATGCAAAGCAACCAGACAAGTAGAGACCTATGATATTTTTTTATATTCAATCTCCACTCTATAGGAATTTATCAGTTGGATACATGGTAAGTAGAGAAAACAGGTGCATGAAGATTGAAAGCAATTCAATTTGAGAAGTCAATAAAATGTAGTTGATCACTAACCAAAAAACTATTGTTCAGCAAGGCTATATGGTCAATAGTTCGGAGTACATAATATATTCCTCTACCACAAACCATCCCAGTATGTCTCTTTAACAAATCCAAAAAAAATAAACACTTTACTCAAGTCCAGTTATAGTATTTGAACAGAGCATGAGGAAAAAAAAAAAAACTAATGTTAGGTACATAAGATTATATGCCAATGAAAACTTAATAAAAACAATAACTTATTCAATAAAAACCAAAAATAAAATAGAAGGAAGCCAATGGACATACTGGGATAAGGTTGAAGACGATGCTCTAATCAACCTTGACCAACTCAGTTTCTTGAGCCTAAAAAGCTTTGACAAACCTTGACCATCTCGGACTTTAGACGTGGTGGCGCCGGCAAAGTTTCGAGACATAGGAGGCCAGGAGGGAGGCTTTTTAGTTTTTAAAAAACTAATATGGATATCAGCACTTTGTAAAATATTTGTTAAATAATTTGTGCCTTAGACGTGGTGGCGCCGGCAAAGTTTTGAGACAGCAGGCCAGGAGGGAGGCTTTTTAGCTTTTAAAAATCTAGTATGGACATCAGCACTTTGTAAAATATTTGTTAAATAATTTGTGCATGTAATGTTACTCCTACAGGATCTACTAGTTTTTTTTTTTTTTTTTTGATGGGATCAAAACCTATACTATTGACACTATTTTTATTAGAGAAATGTTCCGCCCACAACATTTTCATAATACCTTTACAACATTTTACAAACTATTGATTTTACATTTTACATTTAACAACAGTTGTTACTGGTTTTAATTTTAATCCACAACTTAAATTGTTTTTTTACTTACTTATAATAGTTGTTAACAATCTATCACTTAGAAGTTATAAAAGTATTGGAAAAATATTTTCTGAGATAACACTTTTCTTTTTATTATGCGCAATTTGCAATATTTCACTTTGGCTGTTATAAAAATAGTGAAAAGGTTTTTACTTTCCTTAGGAGAAAATAATTTACCAGCTGCAAACTTCATTTGATTATAGTCCAATTTAGGGTTGAATTAATTATGTCTCCCTCTTTCTTTCTCTTTTGCCATGCAAATCTAATAGTCATTCGATTATGAATTCAAATATGTATCATTGGCAAGTCAAAATTTGTATCAAATACCAAATATGTAGAAGTAACTAGGGGTTTTGTTAAAGGATGTCCTTAGTATATTTGATAATATAACATTTTAGGAAAGTTTTAATATCATTTTTATGAAAAATATAATATATTGTAAAAAAAGTTAGTTATTTTTTTTTCTTATAAAAAATTTCTAAAAATAGTTCATAAACCAATGCCTTTAAATTTTGAAAAAGTCATAATTCTTATCCATATCATCATTGGCCAAGTCTATAACTATACCATGTTGACTGCTTTTACCAAACTCTGGACATATGTATAGTTTCTTTATAACCTTATATTATTAACGCCCAAGTTACGTTAATAGCTAAATAACTAAACTTTGTTTGATAGTTGCTCCTATTTTGGTACTTCCTCTGACTATAATCTGATAACTACATTAGTCTTCGATATTTGGTTACTAAGAATCTGGTCTGTAATTCACTTCCCTACAAATGCGAACATTCTCAAACCTCAACCACCGTGTTAGGATATTTTCTACAAAATTAACTAACCTTTTTCTTTTTTAGTAACAAATTTTCAATTAACCAACCTTACTTTCAAGAAAATTGGCCAATTTTACTTCAATCTAGAGGGTTTTTAAATTAGAACACGATTAATAATAGTGCAGATTTTTAATTGCAAATATTAGTTCATCAGACAATTTTAGACATGTTTATCATAGAAGTTAGATTCATTTTTTAGGTTAACTTGCTGAGTGTTATCTAGGTAAAAATGTCATGTCATGCACTCATACTAGAGCATAGTAAATGGACTAAGCTTAAGTTATGTATATTTATGGAGTCAAAAAATTAAAATTTTTTTCCTTTTTTCATACAATCATAATTAAAGTTAATTTCATTAATTCATCCAATTAAAATCTTGACTATTTGTTCAGTATTATAATTTCTTTTCTTCTCCTCCTTTTTTTTTTTTTTTTTGATGTTTATTATTGCAATAACGCATTTACTTACCACTCCTTTTACAATGATTTGCCATAATGAACGAAAGGGAAAGGTAACATGTATCAAAATAGATTGTCTGAAGGCCTAGTCCTAGAGTCTTTCACATTGAGTGTGGCGCAAGGTAGGTTTGAGTTCATTTAGCACCCTTTATGATTTACTACAACAAGAAGTTCAGGACACCAAAATTTGAACAACTATAGACCTATGTAGTTTTTGCTTTATCAAAATACTTTGAATAGTGAATTTCTATGTAAAAATAATATTATTTCAATCATAATTTATTGTTTTAACAAATTACGATAAAAATTATGCAAATAAATATATCTTTAACATAACTCTTACCATAAAACTTCCCCATAGCCATCCTGGACTTTTTTTTGAAAAAAAAAAAAAAAAACCCACATAAGATGTGATACAACTTAAGTCTAATGCATCAATATATTAGATTCGATACGATACAGATAAGTTTCCACTTTTCAATGCAGTGGACTCGATATTAGACGAACACGTGTCGGTCCAGCACAGTGATGCACTACCCCGAAGCTTAATCGTTGAGGATGAAATGACCAGAGAGGAGAACAGTAAAACCAAGGCTGTATCCACTCAAAAAGAGCAAAATGCTTAGCTAAGACTTACAGCCAAAAAGTGCTGTAACAAAAGGTTTTATAAGTTTTAGGTAAACTAAAAGGCGCTTAAAATGGTACACCATAAAGATGGAGAAGTACCCGGAAGCGCAGTATTTGCTCTCACCTCTCTAAATTGCTCACTCCCCAAACCTTTCCATTCTTGTGGGTCCCAGTGAGTCAGGCCCTCCCATTCCATATCCATCTCTCGACTTTGCACCACCACCACCACCACCATCACTGGGCACCCTTTTTTTCTCTTCTCCCTAAAACCTCAGACCCCAGAATGAAACTGCAAAAAAACAAACAAACAAAATAAACAAACAAAACAGAAAGCACTCTCTCATCCAACAAAAAAAAAAATAAATAAAAAAAAAATAAATAAAAAACAGAAAACACTCAAAACTTCAGAATGGTATAACAGCAATTTCCATTTCTGGGCTTTTCTATTTGTCTCCTTTATCATCAACCAAACAAGGGACCATGTAAAACGTTGAAACTTGGGAAAGGTTTCTACAGAGAGAGAGAGAGAAAAAAAAAAAATCCAGAGGGCCCACCAAAATCAGAAGCTCGGAAGTTTATAGTGCCACTACTAAATTACCAATACTACACGTATATTTTATATATTATTATAGCAATAATTGAGCAAAGAGACTGTATAGTCATATCACCACAAGCAAACAAAGCTGGGTGGTGTGGGACAATTTGGGGTATCATTTCAATTGGCAATGGCAACCAAGAACAGCACAGGCGGTTTAGCAACTAGTGAGGGAGGTGGGTCCAGTACTGGTGGGGCCGAGAGTGGACTTGGTGGGGCCACGTTGAAGAAAGGGCCATGGACAGCGGCTGAGGATGCAATTCTGGTTGAGTATGTGAGGAAACATGGAGAAGGGAACTGGAACGCAGTGCAGAGAAACTCAGGCTTGGCTCGTTGCGGCAAAAGCTGTAGGCTCCGTTGGGCTAACCATCTTAGGCCTAATCTTAAAAAGGGTGCTTTTACTCCTGAGGAAGAGAGGCTCATTCTTGAGCTCCACGCTAAGTATGGCAACAAATGGGCTCGCATGGCTGCTCAGGTATATCTTCATGTGTGTATAACAAGTTTAATAATAGGTTTACTTTCTATGTTTGTGTATGTTTTTCGTTGTTCTTGCTTTTTTTTTTTTTTTGTTAATTGGGTTTAGTCTTTAAGCTGTTTTTCAGTTTTTATTTATTTTTAATTTGTGTCTCTTGCCATAGCTTAAATTCTGCTTCTTCTTCTTCAAAATTTTTTTTTTTTTTTAAAGATCATTTTTGTTTTGTTTGAGGTTGCTAATGATGCTTATATAACAAAAGTTGATTTTTTTTTTTCCCTTTCTATGCTTCAGAAAACAGATGCTTTTCCTGCTTTCATCATGAATATTTACCTGTTCTTCATGCTTTTACCAAACAAATGTTGCCTGTTTTGTGAATACAAGAAATAGATGTATTGTTATCCTCCTTTTTTTACTTCAGATTTCAGACATAACTCACATAAGTCTCCTTGTTTTCTCTTACTACTTTTTGAGACATAATTTCCGTTGTCTCTGTCTTGCTTTCCAAACCAACTTTTCCGGTTCTCTCTCTCTCTCTCTCTTCTGCACCAAAACCAAAACCTCTTTCTCTCTCTTTAAGCAAATGATTTATCTCTTTTGTCAATGTCTCTCAGTTACCTGGACGAACAGACAACGAAATCAAGAACTACTGGAACACCAGAGTGAAGAGGCGCCAACGCCAAGGCCTCCCTCTCTATCCCCATGACATTCAACCATCCTCTCAAACCCAAAGCCCAAACCAAACTCAAACCCAAACCCAACTCCAACTCCAACACCAATACCAATCCCAATCCACACCCACCACTCCCACCACCCCCACAGCCCCAACCACACCCACCACACCCACCACCCCAACTTTCCATTTCCAATCTCACGCTCACCATCACCCTTCTTTCTCTCTTTCCCCAACTCCACCACCACCACCTCCAACTCATCACCAACACCATTCTTTTTCTCTCTCTCCTTCCAAACCACAACACTTCACCACCAACACCTCAACCTCTCTTCCTCTCTTTGACCCAACCAACAACTCAAACACCAACACCACTCCTTCCTCCTTCACTTTCCATCGCCCCCCTCCTATTCTTGGTGCCCCAGTTCGCTTCAAGCGCTACCGTGAAACCACTGGCTTTTCTCTTCCCTTGTCACCGGCACCACATACCACCCCTACTACTACTACTACTACTAATAATAATAATATGATCACTTCTCCTACTAGTATCACGCCTCTTGGCCAGCTTTCATCTACCCAATTTCCTGATATATCTTGCTTTAAGTTTCCACTGACTTATAGCCACAGTGCACCTCAACTTATTAGCACTCAGTTGGAACTAGACCAAATGATGTCGGCTTATTCGATGAAGCAAGAGCTCCCTTCAAGCCAATTGTCACCCCATCATCACCATCATCATCCTCCTCCTCCTCATCCTCCTCCGCCTGCCACGACCATGTCAGAGATTACTATTGATACCAAGGTAAGTGCAGCTGCTGCAAATCAAGGCTGTGGTAATGGGTTGTTGGAGGGCTTGTTAGGTGAGGCTCATGCATTGGCAATTTCCAACCAGGGTTTAAGGACGCAAAGTTTCTTGGGTGTCAAGGAAGAAAAGCGTGTGTTTGATGGCTTCAAACATTGGGAAGGTTCAAGCACCATTGATTGCTCTCCTGGTGAGTTTTCTTTCTAATTATCTTGATATATAGGAGTTTGGCAAAGTATAGTCATATAGGTGGCGAAACCAGAATTTTAGTCTAGCAAGGGCAAAATTAAAAGACGATATCAAAAGTGAAATTAATCTAAAAAATATTAATTAACAATAACAACAAAATAAATAAACAATTGTAAGCAAATATGAATATATTTCATATTATTAAAATAAATAAACAAAAATAATCAATTAATAGCTACTAAAAAATTTACAAATTGATGGAGTAAAAATGTGATTAGTATCATTTAAAAAATATAATGAATAAATGTTTAAAATTATTTTTTTGTGATTGGTGACATGCCAATTTGTAAGACATAAGTAGTAAAATTTGAAACATCTCTAACATCATTCAATTATATAATGCTGTGAAAAGTATCACAAATAGTGAAAATAGTGTAAAAAATGATATAAAATAAAAAATAAAAAATAGTGAAATAGGTGTAATACGTAGGACAAGACAAAAGCTACTTATAAGAATAGTGAAATTAGTAAAAAGTTTACATGGTTTGGTGTTTGAGAACTTTTTTCCTGTGTCAGAGTTACTTTCAACCAAGTAAAAGTTCTTTTTTTCATTTTTTTTTTCCCTCCATGTCAGTAAGTAATTACTTTAGACTACTAATGCTATAAACTTTTAGGAGGAGTCAGGGGGGTAGGTGTCCCCCTCTGGCTCCGCCAGTGAGTCATATATGTCTCTTAGGGTTTTTTTTTTTTTTTTTTGCTGAATAGAAAAGGACAATGGTAATTCTATTTGTGCATGATCATAGTAGCTCTGCACCCTAACTTACCTGCTAAGGAAAATGTCTTTTTCTTTGTTAGTGCAATTAACATTCCTAAAGCTTTCAGTTGCAGTGTCTTTTATTACGCTTTAAACTTAAATTCGATGGTTATACTACAGATGAATCATTGTTCCATTTTCATTAACTCTCTCAATTATGTTTTGAATTTGATTTTAATGCATAGAGTTCAGATATACTCTCTCTCTCTCTCTCTCAAGCTCTTAATCATCTGGTAGTAGGTTCCATGAAATAACTTTTGATTTGGTCTGTTAGTAGAATTCCTCAGGACTAACTACATCCTGAAAAGGATTCAGTGTAAATGGATAATTCTCTTTCAAATTCATTTTCCTTTGTGCTCCAATATATTATAGAAATTTCAATATCATCATTAGGGTAGCCTTCAATCCACGTCTCCCTTTATCTTTATATTTTAGGACTTTTGCATGAATATGAAGGTAGGGCAGATAAATAAATGTTTGTGTGGGCTTAGGCTTACCTCACATTTTAATTTTAATTTATAATGTAAGGAAGTGATGTCCAAGCTTTGGGTTAGACTATTCCACTCCCTACTGATAGTGTAGTAAATTAAATTTTAGGTCATACTCCCAAATTTAGTAAATTAAATTTTAGGTCATACTCCCAAATTAATGAGCCCACCACTCAGGTACCTACATGGGGTAAGCTTACTCCACTTATAATTGTCAATTATTGCTATTAATATTGATACAAGAATGTTAGTATGATGCTTATTTATTATATCTACGGGTGAGTAATGCTTTGCAGTTTGCAGTATTCTTTAGCAGTGGTACAGGTATTATAATTTATCTACTGTAATAAATTTATGTGACCCAAATATGAAAAAAGTCAAAAAGATTCAAGCTAGGTAATTTTGCCCAGATATATTGAATTATGTTTCTTAAGTGAGATGAACTCTACCTGTAGAAAGGACGTGGCTATCTATTTCTTGTGTTGCTTGAGAATCTGTTAATCCTTTGTTATCTTTATCCTGGTGGCACCCTCTTACTAACTATATGTTTTCGTGCTTTAGCTAGACTTACTGATAGGAAAGTGAGAGATGTCTTGAAGTTCAACTTAAGGCTCCAATAAGTAAAATTGGACTTTTAATTGTATACTTTATATCCAATTTGTATACAAATTATTTGTCCCAACGTGGGTGTTTTAAATCTATACTTTACCAACCATAATATGTCATGTATCTATTTTTTTTTTCATATAAAGTATTTTGAGTATAAAAGGGAAATAAAAAAAATTATCAAACTCATGACATACTGTGGACTATAAAATGGAATACTCCTAATGAGACAGGAAATTTTTTTTCCCATCCAATTTATACTATATAATATAATTATTCCACCAACAAAGTCAAGCTTATGCCACTGTCATTTGTTTAATATGTCTTATTTCACATATGCAGGGGTGAAACCAAAGGAAGAACCAGGAGTTCAGATCAACACCATGCAAGAAGACCTGTCCAAGCTGCTCAATGTTATCCCTTCCACCATGCAGATCCCATCTGATTGGTACAGTGATAGTGGGGAAGTCTCCAATGGGCAGTCTTCAGGAGTAACAGATGAGAATATTGGAATTGACATGCAGCATATAGCTTCATTGTTTCCTCTTGGTGCTACGACAGACCACAGCCACAGCAGAACTACCGGTTCCTGCTCTTGGGACAACTTGCCAGGAATTTGCTAAGTCTGATTCAAAGGCATAATTTGTTTGAATTAATCTCATGTTTGATCTTTCTTTTTTATTTGGACTCAATTAAAGGGGTTTGCCTTAATGGTTATTGTTGCTTTCATTCTTCTGATTATGAACTCAAACACATGGACAGAATTAATAATTATATCATATCTATACAGCATACATTATAAGTGTAGCACTGATGGTTAATGGAATGCTTCAACTTGTAACCATTAGGTGTTGGGTCATGTGGAGCTTAGTTTGTGACCTGACCAACCTTGGAAGAGTTACAATTTTAAATGAGAGATTTTCTAACACTTAAGTCTACTATGAAGTGTAGACTTGGGCTGCTGGGAAAATTTTTGACCCATTTGGCCCTGTTGTTGGGGGTATTTATTTTGTCACTTTAGATTTGGGTTCATTGTATTGTGCACTATAAAGCCGCCCTTATATCTTTTTCACTAACATAATAAAAACACCGCAACTCCGTGGACATAGATAAATTGCTTAATCACGTATATCTTGTATTGTATGATTATTTTCTTGGTGCATATTTATATATATATATTTTTTTCATTTCTCACGGGTTTAAGAATTCCTAACATTAGGAACATCACTAAGTACCCCAACAAAAATTAGTAGGACAGTGGCAGTGTTGTAGAGATTGAACTCAATCTATTAACTATTCTGAATTTAATTAGGGGGATTGTAATCTTTGCATAAGTTGTGTAACAACTTTGATGTAACAAACTATGAGTGGTGGAGAAAAAATGATGGGTCCATGTGAATGTGACAAACAACTAGTCATAATTTGCCACATAGGATAATTGTGAAAAATGGTATGGTAGGAGTTATGGTCTTATACAATTTCAGAAACAATTTGTAGTCTTTGCATTATTTAATTCATGGAACTTTACATGTTTCTAAATGTGACATTTTCTCTCGAGACTACCTATCTAGTTTTCAGTACGTACAATGTTTCTAACAAGTAATTTTTAAATACTCTCAGAGCATGATAAATGATACTTCTTCCTCTTACATTTATGGTAGGTAAATACTTTTAGAGCATTGTAAAATGATGCTCCCTTATTTCATATTCATTGTGGACCCTATTATGAATTTAATGAGTAAACTCTATTATGAATGTAAGAGAAATGAGCACTACTCACTGTACTCCAGGAATATTTAAGAATTACTCCTAAACAACAATAAGATATTGCAATTTGATTGCGAAAAGAATTGTGCATCTTTGTGTAAAGCACTCAATGCAATTAATGCAGATTTTTGGTACTTAAAAGAAGCCATTTACACTATAAGACAAGAAAATTTGGCTAGAAAAGAAAGATAACGGAGGATATTTGATGTTAGAATACGCCATAAGTTTTAAGGCGAACATTAAGTATACGATATCTACACCTGATCTTGGCCAAAAAGCCAAGAAATGTATAATCATACGAAATCAATAACGGATAATGTGGACTTAAATTTTACATCTTATCATGCATGCAAATAAAGCATTACTAAATTGTCAAGAAGTTTGTACATTAATTGACATCTTCTAGTATTTAGAATAGAGATGTTCAAGATTCAAATCTTCCTCCTTCTACCATCAAATTATCAAAAAAGAAAAAGAAAAAGAAAAAGAAAGCATTGGCTCAAAAATATTATCAATAGTTAAAATGTCAAGTCTTATAACAAAATGGAAAAAAGCATTGGCTCAAAAAAATATCAATAGTTAAAATGTCAAGTCTTAATTATAACCAAATGACCTATAAAATTAAAGAGAGGAATTCAATTTTCAACCCCTCATTTTTTTTTTGAAAACGCAACCCCTCATTGAACGAAGGCCTGTATGATAATTGAATAAAAAAAAACCCGTTGGCTATTTTTTAATGCCATAAAAAGATATTTCAATCGATTCCACCACTTATTAAAATTAATTGCTAACCTGTGCAATGTACCAAATAGTTAGCAATGTTAAATATCTTCACTTTGTTCAATACTACAATGAGTTAAATAACAAATGAAAATCAATAATTCTAGCTCAAAATAAATGACTTTTTATTAGATGAAACAAAGGCATACTACTTATGTTTCTACCATGCTATTTATTTCCATAAAAACAATTGATAGACATTCACAACATGAGGAAAGACATGACAAACATACTTATCACCTGTTAGACATCAAATTTTAAAAGGAAACATATATGATCCACATTTACATATGCAAATTTTCTACTAAGCTTTAGAGAAATCGGAATAGGTGACTCTGAAGTGTTTACTCCATCATATATCAAGATACTTTGGTGTTAAATATGAGAATAAAAATATCAATATACATTGCAAAGAAATGTCAACCATGTTGCCGTAATCCATTCAAAAAACATTATTAATCATGTAAAATTTCAGTTAAATCCATATATTACCTTGCACAGAGGTGCATAATAGTTATAACTTCATAAGACGTATATATAGCATATATTCTGCATTCTTAAGCATAATTTATATTCGTAAGAAATTGTCTAAAAATCAAACAAAATTAACCAATTCTTTTTAGAGAGAGAGAGAGAGAGAGAGAGAGATCACATTTTTTTTAGAGAGTTTCAACCTATGGTATTTGTTCCTGATGATTACTCATTATTATCAAACCAAGACATCAATCGATTTTTGGAATATGTGGGGATTGAATCCCAAATCTCTTATTCAACCATCAAAGACTTTACTGGTTAATCAATCTAACTGAAATCCACAGTCAATTAATAAATTGACAAAAAAATAAATATAAATTCTTGGGCAATCACATTGATCATCATTATAACTCACTTCACGACTATATTTAACAAAAAAGAAAAGAAAAAAAGAGGAGTTACAATTCATGCCTCTTAGCATACCCTTTCTTCTTCTACATACCAAGAGTTAAAAAAAAAAAAAAAAAAAAAAAAAAAAAAAAAAAAAAAAAAAAAACCTATAATCCAAATACTTTCACGAACTTCAATAACAAATCTTACAAATCTCAATGTAGAAAACTAAAAGTTCTAAGACTTAAAGAAGGTTATGCACAATAAACATACATATTTTTGGGGTAACTCACACTTTGCCCTCAAAATTCAATATTTTCAAACTCAAATTACTTTTTCGGATCATTACATTCAAATGCTTAAATCTTCACTTACTGTGACCACTAAAACCTTTCACATACATTTTCTTTTAATGTGAGTTAAAAAGAAAAAATAGTTCAATACTAACTAATATAATATGTTATAGAGAAAATTAAACTTTACCACCCTAAATTATACCCTAGATTATACTTTGTACCTTAAATTTTTTAAATGCATGTTTTGCACCCAAATTATGACTCTTAGCTTGTTACACTTTGCACCCTAACGTTAAGTTTGCTATTAACTTGATGGGAACCCAAAGTTTAGGGTGCAAAGTGTAATTGAGAGTATAGTTTAAGGTGGTAAAGTGTAATTTCTTCTTTGTTTTTAAGAGATTGAGAAGATGAGCAATTGAGTATTTTCATGTTTTGTTATCTTTTTCCATCCAGGTTAACAACAAACTTGATGTTAGGGTGCAAAATGTAAGAAGGGTCATAATTTAGGGTGTAAAACGTGCATTTAAAAAGTATAATCAGGAATATAGTTTATGGTGGTAATACATAATTTTTACTATATTATATAAATTAAATACAAAAAAAAATTAAAACAACATCAAAGAACCTTCCAAACTATTCAGTAATATAAAAAAACTTAAAATTCACTATAACAACATAGAGCCTTGCTTAACAAAAGTAGCAACTCAGGCCTAGAAATAATCTATGGCTATGATTGGTTAAATCTGCCAGATGTTTTAATATTGTAAAAAAATGAACTCAAAAATTCAAATGTTAAAGAATTAGAAGATTCAAAACCTAGAAATTATTGAAACAACACAAAAAGAATTCAGTTTTCAAGCATTGAACATACTGATTTTCATCTCAATTCAGTTTTCAGTTTTTTTTTTTTGCTTATTCTTTTATGGTGATATATACAAGAATATTTATGATTGAAAGTTGTAGAAAAAAGAAGGGGAAATATGTTTCAAAAATTTTATTTTAATTTTTTTCCTCTTTTCTCAACATGACACTGTCTGAGAGAGTTGTAGGGGAGAGTTGAAATGGAAATAGGGAGCAAGTAGAGAAGATGATGGCATAGAGAGAAGGGGAGAGGGAGATAGAGACAGAGGAGAGAGAGTTTAAGTGCACAAAAATGGGCTGAAATAGACACAAATAGACCGAAGTGGACCTAATAGGACCTAATTGGACAAAATAGGATCGAAGTGGACCGAATAGAACTGAATGGACCGAATAGGACCAAAGTTAACCAATGTGGACTGAATTGGACCAAAGTAGATAAAATGGACGAAATAGAACTAAAGTAGACTGAATAAGACCGAGTGGACGAAATGTGACCAAAATGGACATAATGGACCGAATAAGACCCAAATGGACTGAATAAGACCATTGTGGACCGAAGTACACAACATAAATACTATAAGAGAAACACGATTGTACTGGTAAAATTTAGTTTAAATATCAAATAAATAAAATAACGATGTTGTGAAGCCTTCAAAGTGAGGTAGCAAATATAGATATAGTATATATATATGTATGTGTGTGTGTGTGTGTGTGTGTGTGTGTGTGAATATAGGACATTCAATGTTTGAAAACTTGTAAATATGAGTTTCAATGTATTTGACATCATAAAAAAGGGTGCGCATAGTTGTTATTGTAGCTGAATTTCTGATTTGATTGCATGGGCTCTATGCATATTTGGCACGTGAAGATTGGATGATCTTCCTATACTTGATCATGGTGTATTTCTTCATGGTAAGTTTCCCATGGCTTGAAAGTTGAAACTAAAAAACTACAATGTTTTTTAATTTTTCTACGAGGGTTCTTGCTTCTTATATAGATATATGGGTTAAGCTTAGCCTAGTTCTTTTAATCCTATACGATCTTTAGGAAAGTAATTCAGTTTCACATCCTATATTGTGAAGGAATTTGCGTTGCATACAAATATGCTTTGAAAGCAAGTCAAAGACTTGCACACAGAAAAACAATTCCTAATGGGAGTCTAAATACAAGCTACGTATTGGGTATTAAAAGGAATGGTTGACATTTGATTAATTTTTGTCAAATAAATAAGGAATTAAAAAATAAAAATTGTGTCAAATAAATAAAGAATTAAAAAATAAAAATTATGTAAAAAATTGTGAGGCTAAAAACTTATGTTGCATTATATGGAAGAGTCCAAAAAAAAGTTAAATGCTTTCTCCCATCTTCTCAAAAAAAAAAAAAAACAAAAAAAAAAACAGTGGGTTAATTCCAAATTAGAAAATGAGTGTAAGTTTCTTTAAAACTTTCTCATCTTTTTCCGTGTGTGTTAAAAATACTTAGTATTCTTAAAAAAAGAAAAAAAAAGAAAAAAAAAATACGAAGCCAAGTATTATAGTTGTACTTTCTATAATAATAATTAAAAAAAAAAGGGTATTCTAGCAGCAGGGTTGCCAAAAATAATTAGAGATGTGAATATGGAATCTAAACTATTAAATGAGAACTTCATGTTTTCCTTTTCTAAAATTTAATCTTCTTAGCAAATAGAAAAAGAGACCTGAATAATGTTCTCTGCACTGATCCGGAGTTGCATTGCTGACACAAGGAAAAGGCCTACTGGCAGTCAATTCATACCGGAAAGAGTGGCCCAATTGTGAGCTAACTTAAGTACAAAACCGGAATGTTGAGCTAGACTGGCCCAATTTTCATCAAACTCGTCTATCCAGGAGTAAACCTCAGCAAACTGGATTGCTACTCAACTGAGTCAGGTCTGACAAAAAAGGGAAAAAAGAGAGTAGAAAGGACTCACTTTTGTTGAAATAACTCATTTGAGGATGAGATTCTTCTCTCTCCAATATTTCCAGAGAGTTCTCCATCAAAATCTTCCTGACGTTTCTTTGGGGAAACCATATTTCCGTTTTAAGTCAATGGTCATTGGTCATTAAACAAAAGCAAAGGGCATCAAAACAAATAAAATGCTACAAATGAAGTGATGATAAATCATATCTAAATTAATTGGTTCTCAAATTTCCTTCAATTCATTACATGGTGGGTTGTAATGATTATTTGTGTGCCTTTAATCAAATGATCATCAAATCATAACTAAAATGTTATGTGATTGAAAACACACTTTAAAAGATACATATGTGTGTGTGTGTGAGTATGATAATTTGATATTTGGAAGATTAAGAATTTGAACTTTTGGAAGTCTATGCCCAAAAAATACAAAAAGTGCCTAAGTGCCTATTGAATCGTGGATTGGCACAAGGTTTCTTGAGTAGTCAAAGACATCTTCTAAGAAACTAGAGAAGAAAGGCAGCTTTTTTCATCCTCTCTCCCCAGCAAGCTCTTGGCCCATGCGTTGAGCTAGGCCAGTTTGGACTAAATGGAAAAATCGATCATTTGAGGCATGACATGTTGGTTCTAATGATGGCATTAGTGAAGCTTAAAGAGCAGTACTAGAGCATGCCTACAACAAATGGAACAAAGGAATTGGAGAAAAAATTCTGCTCATATGATGAGATCCCTTTAACAATTAAAAAGTAACAAGAAATTGTGGCTAAATTGTGTCAAAAATCAAAATGGATTAAAGTTACATCAAATATAATTTCTCACGTTTTAACCCCCCTTGAACCATAAATTCAATTAGATCTAATAATGTGCATGCATGGAAGCACAAATGCTTAACATTATTAAAATAATGGCTAGACAAGTTTGGAAACACCAGTGCAGGCACACAGTCAGTCAATTCACAATCCAAGAGTACTATATGATAAACACTTATATAGGAAATACCTCTCGAAGCATCCCTAGGAATAGGATAAACATAAAATATTTACTGCATAGCATCAGCTTCAACGAGAGTATTTTTCTGTTGGGTGTGTGGGGGGGGCAAGATAAAAGAGCAATCCTCAATGCTGGGATTGCATCAATAAGAGCTGACAGAAAAGAATATACATAGACTCTCGTTCTTCTTCTTCTCAAATTATAATGTACATATAATTAAGCTTCACAGCACTCAGAATGATCCAAAAGTGTTCTCGCCACTATAAGTCATGTAAAGGAAACCATCCTCATCTTTGTTTTCCTCATAAATGGCAGACATCATGGCAGCTACAATGAAAGAAAACATAAATACACGTAATAAGTAAATACGGAAGCTAAGAATACAAGAATATACATAGTATATGGCATTAAAAAGAGAATTCTCACCAGTTGGTGGCAAGATGTTCTTGACAAAGATAAATATGGCCTTCTCAGCACTGAGCTTTATCCTCTTCCGGACCACATATACAAACTGCCCAACAGTCAGATCAGCAGGAACCAGATACCTGCATTCATCAGACAGGCTCACATTCAACTTCTGTATTGTATAAACTACTTAGTAGTTCCTTTAAGTGTACTCATAATTGTATTTGAACATTGAATAAATTTATGCCTATAGCATTTTATGATTGAACATGTCAAATAACACATTACAGTCACACAGGAATCGAAGCCATATCCTAGTATTGAGACATCCGGCATTATATAAAATACCCATATACAATAAGACAAAACAGCCACCTTAGAAATAAACAATGGACATATAAAATTAAAATACAAATTAGACTAACTTCTTCTTGTCGATGTCAGGTATGTCACTTCTTTCAGCCTTCTCCACAATAACCTACATAGCACAATAAAATCTATGAAAAGAAGAATTATAGGTGACCATTATGTGTAACATCCTATATGTAGACATGCTCTTGAAAATGAGATGTGAACTTCATACCGGTATTCTATCAGGATACTTCTCCCTGATTCGAGCAGCTTCTGCCTGCCTCCTTTCTGGCATGTACACAAAAATGTGACATATTTATAGCAAATAAGAACACGAGTAAGGAAAACTTGACCTATTTCTAAACCAATCTACAGGAAGACACCAGAAAAAGATAGCCACACGGTCTTTAATAAAGGCATGCTAGTGTAACTCAGAGAGAGAGAGAGAGAGAGAGAGAGAGAGAGAGGGCATGAATGACAAGTTGAAAAAAAGGTATTAGCTATTTCCATGTGGCAATTCCAGTGATGGTTTCCACTATTAGTTACTTAAAGTCTCTTGCAAAGAAAACAATTCTAGCTTTTCATCTCTTTGGCAAGTACAAATAATCCCAAAAAGTTTCCTTACATCAATCCACTTTCAATTTTTTATTCATTGCACACAATATTTAAGTACATACTGCCAATGAGCTCTAGCTCAAATGGCACCGTGGAGAGTGAAGTTCAAGACCCACAGAGTATGTGTGAAACTTACCAATCAAAAAATAAGAAAAGAGTTTTAAGTATGTTCTTTCATTTTTCAATTAGTTTCACCTGGTTTTCATTGTTCCATACAAGCACAGTCAAGGTTGAAAGGATCATTTGATCATTTTTCAACACATCTAGATCTCAGGTTTGTCAATCTCTAATACTAAAACAATAAATATTTGAACAAGACATACCAATACAAGATCAAAAAGGTGAAAAGAGCCTAACAAAATCGACGATTATATCTTTCCTATACAACTAAATCTTCAAAGAACACATGAAAAAAGCAATCTTGGAGCTCTAGATCGAGGTCCAAAACATGGCTCTTCCCATAAAACTAGATGCATATATGGTTCTACCCAGTATAAGCATGCTCCCAAAGTACCATAAATGAAAACCAAAATCCAAACCATCAAAACCCAAATCACAACATCACTAGATCTACACAAGAAAAGGGAAAAGGAAACAAATTTCCAACATATGTGCTTGCCATGTTTATAAGCATGCTTCACAAATTCCATAGATCAACGATCAATATAATAAAACAGGCACTTCTACTACAAGAAAAGGGAAAAATTAACACATTTATTCCAAAACAATGAAAAATTGGGAATTTATATAAAAGCATTTCATTTAGTCAATATATCCACCAAAGAAGCAATGAAACATAATTATTTCACAAACCCAGGTCACAAAACTCTCAGTTCCACCATATCCACCACAATTGCATAACCCCAAACAAAGAAAAAGCAAAAGCAAAATACAGAGAGAGAGAGAGAGAGAGAGAGAGAGTGAGAGAGAACCGAGGGGATGTTCAAGCTTGAAGGAGCTTTTGGCCATGGATTAATGAATTTGAAGTCTCTGTCCCTCTTTGTGAGAAAGAAGAAAAAGAAAGTTTTTTTTTTTTTTTTTTTGGTTATTATTATTTTTTTTGTGTATAAAAAAAAAATGGGAATGCTTGGAAGAGAAAGGAAGTATGAAAATAAATTACCACACACAAAAAAAAGGTCAGAGAAAATAAGGAGGGAAAGATCTGAGAGGAAGTTGTGGTGGTGAAGTGAGAAAAGTGAGAAAAGATTTGTTGTGATTTTTTGATGAAATTGGAAATAGATTTCACGGGAAACGTCCTGGCTTGGGAACTGAATAACGAATAAACTAATAAAGTGCTTCTTAAGAATTCTATGCCTTTTTTCTCCTTGTTGTTTGTACCATAATGCCATTCATTCGTATACGACTGCAGATACGCTGTCGTTTCATGGGAAAAATGAAAATAAGATAAGGAAAAACAAGATTCATGTCAATCATGTACTGTATTAAAGCAATATTTAGTAGTATTTTGGATGCATGCAACATCACATTATGTGATTATCCTTATAGAGCATTTGATAACTTCCCCCCCCCCCCCCCCAAACAAAAAACACACACACACATATTAATGGTACATGTATTCGAATATTACACAGTTTTTCTTGAATATGGATATAGACCATTTTCAAGATAAAGATTTATCTTTTCCTTTTTACTTTATAAAAAGTATATTTAAACTTAATAAGTTTGGGAGTAGGATGAGAATGGGTTGGGTTTAGTGGGGTTTTCAACCCAACCCAGCCTTGATAGTAACAATTTGAGATTTTTTTAGATGGGTTTAGGTTGACATTTTTTATATCGGTTAGGAATTGGGTTTTTAATTTTAGGGATTCCAATTATTAATTATAAAAAAAATTAATACCTTTAATTTTTTTTTTAAATTTTCTTTACACCAAAAAAAAAAAAAAAGTTTCTATATGCTTTAAAATATTATTTAAGTGTAAAATCACTTAAAATTTTATTAAATAGTATTTTAAATGTTCAAATTTAGGTTAAACCAAGAGTTTTGTAACTCGTCCACAACATTTTGATGAAGTTTCTTTGTCTTTAAGAAAGCTCTCTCTCTAGCTTCTCTTATATAGTAGAATTGGAGTCCCTTCTTAACGAAGGTGTGTTATTAATCCTCGAAATAACAACATTATTTTCAGGTTTTGTGGAGTTTTTTTTTTCTTCGTTCGTGGGGTCTTAGGTTACAATTGAGTTTATTTATTTACTCAACCACCTTTGTCTTTTATCACCATGGAAGACCTGACCACCAATTGGAATCGCCTGACCCTATCAGACAAAGAGGGACCAGGATGTTGTCTTGATGAGGAAGTAAGTTCTCAAGAATTCATCATTGCAGCAAAATTCTTGATGAAAAGGGTGCTAAATATTGATGCCATAGCCAAAACCTTCACTCTCCTTTGGTGCTCTAAAATTGCTTCAAGGTATGTAATTTGGGCAATCATACAATGCTGTTTGTGTTTGATAATAAGCTAGAGGCTGACAGAGTGCTCCTAAGCGAACCATGGAGCTTCGACAAACACCTGCTGGTTATGGAGAAGTCTAATAAAAATTCATGCATTGAGGAGCTAAAGTTTGATAGGTCGACCTTTTGGGTGCAAGTTCATGGTCTCCCTATCAAGTTTATGAATGTGAAAGCAGCCAAGAAGTTTTATGATGTTCTTGGCAGAGTTATTCCTATTGATAATCCTAATGAAATGGAGGGACGAAATTTCATCCCTGTCAGAGTTGCAGTGGACATTAATGTTCTTCTATGCCGTGGTTGACTTGTGTTGTTGGGAAGAGATAAAAAAGTTTGGGTTAGTTTCAAATACGAGTGCTTGCTGAATATTTGTTATTGGTGTGGATGCTTTGATCATGATGACAAGGATTGCGACATATGGTTGAATAGTATAGGCACTCTTTCTCAGGAGCAGAAACAATTCAGACCAAGTCTTAGGGCAATTCCTTTCTCTTCTTTGCGGAAGAATGTAATCTCGGTACCAGGGTTTTACAAGTCCAGGCAGAATCCACCCATGACCTCTGCATCTAATGCCAGGGATGCCACAAATAATGTCCAGGATGATGGAAAGAGGATGAACAAGGAACAACCAGCTAAATCTGGTTTGAAACCACCAATAGACAATTAGGTAGCCAAGGCATAGAATCAAGGGGAAGTTGATCCGGCGGAGATAGTAACACAAAATTTTCAAGCAGACTATTACTTTCAATAAGTTGCCATCCGTTGAAACGCTCCAAGGTGAAGCGCTAATGCCCATTAAGAACGCCGCACCCCCATCAACTCGGATTGTAGAATCACAACGGAAGGAAATCAATGTAGTATTAAATGTAATTAATTCTAGAAACAGTCCTACTTAAAAAGGAAACACCGTGGCTCCCTTATTCCTAGATTTAAGTCCTAATATAACTCCATCAAGTGATAGCCAAGCAACAACCTGAAACTGACAAAATCAGTTCACAACACATTTAAATTTGGAATCAAGGTTCCCAATGAAATTAAAATTTGGAACCAAAGCCCAATTTACTTTCTTCCGTTGACAGTTAACAAGCATGTGACACAAATGGGATCACTAGGGTTCTTTTGCAACTAACTCAGCCACGATGGACCAGGATTGATAGACCAAAACAACAAGCATCTGCTCCCTTGGCTCAAGTTTCTTCCAGATGTGGGAAAAGAACGTTAACACTAAGTGAGGACCACTTCAAGTTACCCAACAAACGCCAACAGGTTTCAAGAAGTGCGGTGAAAGAAATTACTGAATTGGTGGAGGCTGATATTTAGCCCCGCCAATCACCATGAATTGCTTAGTATGGAACTATTGCAGGTTTGGGAACTAGTGTACAAGGAAAGAGCTTGGAGATATAATCTGGGCAAAGGATTCCTTTGTCGTGTTTATAATTGAGACATTGGCAGTCGAAGCAAGGCTTGACACAATACAATGAAATATTACTTTGATCACAAATGGGTGGTGCTGAGAGTAGGGCATGGTGGTGGATTGGTGCTCTTTTGGAAATCCTTGGTGAATTTGGAGGTGGTGGACTCCTCATGCTACTACATTGATACGTGGATTGACAAAGGTTCAAAGAATGAATGGAGGTTCATAGGCTTTTATGGAGAATTGGACACATAAAAAAGATGCAAGGCAAGGGATAGCCTTAAAACTTTAAATCACCACCCCGAGGTGCTATGGTTATATGCAGGAGACTTCAATGAGCTCATTCGACAAGATGAAAAGCTAGGTGGAGCAACATGAAACCATAGACAGATGCAATTATTAAGAGACATGTTGGACGAATGTGGGTTCATGGACCTTGGGTTTGTGGATGGACATTCCATTTGGTAGAGACTTGACTGGGGTGTGGTAAATCACAGTGGGTTCCTCAAATTCCCAGGTACAATTTTTCATCACCTCCAAAGTACACTATCTGATCATTGCCCTTTATTAATCAATTTGTCAGGCTTGGAAACACCACCACAAAAAAGAATTTTCAAGTTTGAAGAGATGTGGCTTTTGGATGAGCAATGTGCTAAAACAGTGGAAGCTTCATGGTCCTCCTATTCACATGGACACATGATAGTGACATTCTAAAAAGGGTTGAAAATTGTGGAAGGGACCTTCAGTGGTGGAATTGAAATATATTTGGCAATGTGAGAAAAGAACCATAGAAAAAAAAGGCACTCTTGGCCAAGGCCGAAGGCGAGGCTCTAGTCAATGGGCAAAACTTTCGGGTTAGCGCTGTTAAAGAGGAGATTAATATTCTTTTGGATAGGGAAGCACAGTTATTGAGCCAACGATCTCGTGTCCTTTGGTTGAAAAATGGCAACAATAATACAAAATTCATTCATTGCTGAGCCATTCAAAGACATAGGAAAATTTTAATCTAGGGAATTATGGATGAATCAAGCACTTGAAGGGTACAACCAGAGGAAGTTGCATCAACTTTGGTAAATTATTACCGAGACCTTTTCTCCACTTCAAACTTGGATCCACAATAGGCATCTCTAGACCATATCCCTATGGTGATCACTGAAGAGATGAGCTTAGCACTTATTGATACCTTTAGTGAATGTGAAGTAAAAGGTGCCTTGAAGCAAATGGCTCCTCTCAAAGCTGCAGGACCTGATGATATGCCCCATTGTTCTATCAACACTTTTGGGGTGTGGTCGATACGGATTTAACAAGTTCAATTTTGTCATGGCTCAATTCAGGTACTATCCCTCACCCATTAAACCACACTTTTGTAACCCTAATCCCCAAAACAAAAAACCCTGAAGTTGTTAGAGAGTATCGCCCTATCATTTTATGCAATGTTCTCTATAAAATTTTCTCTAAAGTTCTAGCCAATAGACTCAAGAAAATTTTACCCTCCATCATAATTGAACATCAATCAGTCTTGACCAAAAATAGGTTGATCAGAAATAATATTTTGGTTGCTTTTGAGTCACTTCACTACATGAAAAATCTAAGTACAAGAAATACTAGCTACATGGCCATTAAGCTTGATATGAGTAAGGCTTACGACTGTGTGGAATGGGGGTACTTGGAAAATATTATGAGGAAAATGGGCTTCAATGAGAAATGGATTGGACTGATCATGGTGTGTGTAAAAATGGTGACATACTCTATCCTAGTCAATGGTGAGTCGCATGGATTGATCCACCCTACTAAAGGCATTTGGCAAGGAGACCCATTGTCTCCGTTTCTATTCCTACTATGCACGGAAGGCTTGCATGGGCTCATACAACAAGTAGCAAGAGTAGGGGATATTAAGGGTTTCTCTCTTTGCATGATAGGTCCATCACTAACCCATTTATTGTTTGCAGATGATAGCCTATTATTTTGCAGGGTGACTCATGATGAATGCAAAAAAATAATTGAAATTTTGGAGATCTAGGAAAAAGGCTCAGATCAGAAGGTGAACAAAAATAAAACAGCTATCTTCTTTAGCAAATCCACACTGGAGATTATGAAGCAGGAGATAAAGGATGCATTAGGACTACAAGAAATTGTACAATACAAGCAATACCTTGGCCTACCTTCCTTGGTGGGTAGAAGGAAGAAGGAAAGTTTCAATTTCATCAAATAGAAGGTGTTGAGAAAGCTACAGGGATGGGAAGAGAATCCTGTCTCAAGCTGGCTATAAGGTTTTAATCAAGGCAGTCATTCAAGCAATCCCAACTTTTGCAATGGGGTGCTTTAAAATTCCATTGGACCTTTGCTATGATATTGAAACACATATAAAAAAAAAAAATTAGGGTCAAAGGGGCAATAAAAGGAAGATTCACTAGTTGAGGTGGGATGAATTGACAAAAGCAAAAGGAGAGGGAGGTATGGGTTTCAGAGACATAGCCATGTTCAATGATTCCCTATTGGCAAAGCAAGCTTGGAGGCTTCTGCATAATTCAAATTCCCTATTTTATAAAGTCTTCAAAGCTCGCTTCTTCCCAACTTGCTTTATAATGGAAGCAAAAAAATCACAAGCAGGTTCTCATGCATGGACTAGCATATTACATGCGAGGGATGTGCTACTTTGAGGTTGCCGATGGAGGATTTGGAGTGGAAAATCAGTGAGCATTTGGCAGAATTTTTGGCTACCAAGGAAAAAATCACCACAGGTACTATCACCTATTATTGATTCTATGGCAATTGCTAAGGTTGACATTCTTATTGATGAAACAACAAGGCAATGGAATCATGGATTGATTGAAGGCATCTTTATTCTCGAAGAGGCAGATTTAGTCAAAGCAATTACGTTGTCACAACAAGATGCCAAGGATAGTTTGTTTTGGCCTTTCACTCATAATGGGTCATACACGAGTAAGTCTGGATATCGTTTCTTGAAAGTTGGGGAGGAAGCCGAGGTCAATGAAGAACAAGTGGAGCGGGATAGATCACTTTGGTGAGGAATCTGGTCTTTATAGGTTCCAAACAAGATTAAAAATCTGATTTGGATGGCTTGCTAAAACTCTTTGCCGACTAAAGAAAACCTGTTGTGCCAAACCATAATTGACAATCTAGTTTGTGACTGTTGTAAACTTGTACCTGAATCGACAATCCCTTATCTTTGGTCCTATAGTGAATTGGATGTGGTTTGGGATGATGCTTCACTTTGGAATTGAAGTAGAACAAAAAGCTTCATTGACTTCAAGGAGCTACTATATCATCACAAACTAGCATCATTTAGAATTATTCTTGGTTATGGAATGTTCAGTTTGGACCTAAAGGAATCAGATTCGCTTGAAGAAACCCAGCAACAGCTCTCACTCGATTGCTTCACTGGCAGCAGAGTACCTTGTTGAGTTTAAAGCAATCCAACGTCTTGCACCACCAACACGTTCTGCTCCCTCTTTAACTTGGTCTCAGTGGCAACGTCCATTGCATGGTGTGGTGAAGATTAATTATGATGGAGCCATTTTTGCTGACAAGAATAAATCGGGCATTAGGGTGGTGATCTGAGACAACCTTGGCCCGGTTTTGGGTTCACTCTCTAAGCAATTACCTCAGCCCTATACCACTGGAGATTGAGGCAATGGCAACAGTAACAGCCTTGGATTTGCCTCGACCTGGGCTTTGCTTGTGTTGTCCTTGAATCTGATTCACAAATCTTGGTGAATGCCCTCGACCTGGGCTTTACTTATGTTAATTGAGGACATTAGATTTAATGCTAGGTTTTTTAATCAATTACATTATTCTCATGTTAAGAGAGAAGGTAATATGGTTGCTCATAATTTAGCTCGACATGCTTTATGTATTTCAGATTTTGTTGTGTGGATGGAGGATGTTCCACCACTTTTACTTCCTATTACCCTAGCTAATAATGTTAGGTTTTCATAATAAAATAAGTTACGTTCCCCCTCAAAAAAGAAAAAAGAAAAAAGAAAAAAGAAAAAAGAAAAAAGAAAAAAAGAAAAAGAAAAAAGAGTTTTGTAACTCAACGGACACCTTCTAGCATTTTAAACAAATATGTTTAGGGTATAAATTCTCTCTCCTCAACTATCAAATTATTTAAAAAAAGGTTAATTTGATTTGATCCAACCTATGACCTAATTGATGATCAAATAATCGAGCAAGTTTGCTACAGCTTTGTGCTTTCAAAAATACAAATGGCATGAATTTATAATAAAATATGTAAAATTTAATGGGGCTTGGTAATCTAAAATAGTTATAGGGTTTGAGCTTCGAAAAATATTTATTGTTGTTAATTTGATCAAGCCAATTCTGAACAACTCAGGCTCGGTATTTTTTTTTAGGGGTGGATGCAAACTTGTTTATGTTCGTTTATTTAGCCAACGAGCCCAAGCTTAAGCCTAAATTTAGCCTCAACTATTAAACAAGTCAATCTTAAATATAATAACGCGTTTGTGAACAAAATCACAAGCATGGGTCTTGGTTTAAGTGTGTGTGTGTGTGTGTATATATTTAATATTATTTGTTTATATGAATACATCATGGTTGTCAAAATTTAGATCCTTCCCACAAAAACGTCTAGATTGGTGTAGAATCTTTCATGGGTGGGATTTGCATGGGATCATGATCCTGGATGATAGTATGCAAGATCCTACAATTCTATTCTATAGAATCCTTACAATCTTAACGCATAGAATCAATTTGGATTGGTGTAGAATTGTTCATATAACCTCTAAGTATTAGAATCAACATCCATTAATATTATTACATTTTTTTTTTTGGTAATTATGTGTATATATGGTGAGATTAGGATTGTCTAGCCCCCTATTAATCAAGTTGTAATAGGTTTTGAAGGGCTTGACATTTCTCATTATCTTAATACAACTGAAGTGTCTACAAAATCTTTGTAACTAGCATGATTTTCTTTTGTATCCAATGAAAAATTTACTAATTTGGAGTGGGTGTGTACCTATAGAGGAAGAGGAGTTGCTATTTTACTGGGGGCTTTTAGGGAATTTTATTTTTTATTGTTATTAGGCTTAAGGAATAGCTATCACAGTTATATTGGTAAGGAATAAATATTCTTTATTTTAGAGAATAACTATTCATTGTAGTAAAAATATAACCAAACAATTGAATAGTTGTTTGTATGAAATAACTATTCAATTACAGGGGCTATTACAAATTTTTAGATTTATAAAAGTATATAATTTTTTGATAATTATATAAGTATAATATATATATATATATATGTCCACATGTGAACATATAATATTATATATACTCAAATCAAGTTCTATACTTACTAGCTTGCATGCGAATATGTACAAACTTGACTTCTTATGTAATAATTAAATGAGTGTAACTATTTTCCACTGCTTAAAACCCCGCTCTACTACTGTAAGAGTTATACCCTTTTGTGGTGGTAGTGGCACGTTGGGTTAAGTAATGTGTTTGATCTTGGTGATAGAGTATAATTAAGTGTGTGTATTTAAAAAAAAATAAATAAGCAAATATATTAAAACCAAATCTAAATTAAGATTTTTTTTTTTTTTGAGAAACAAACTAACTGATTGATGTGCACCTACCCCTAAAATATGATTAATTATAATAAAAAATTCAACTCTAACCACTATCATTAGGCACTTATATTTTGATCATTAGAAGGTTAGGTTTTTGACTAATACTTCCATGGATTGGATGGAATGGCCAACCAAACCCTTCCAAACTTGGCTATGACGCGCCATGATCCTTTCACTTGTGTCACAACATTTACACACTTTTTGGACAGGTGTGCCCTGTAAAAACATAATTAACCAAAAAAAAAGAAAGTAGGAAATTAGAAAGAGGCAAAAGATGGCGGTAGGTGAGATAGGACACGTAAAAGGTCCCCCAAAGCGTTTTGAGTCTTCTGAGTTCTGAAGCAAACCCCTTCAACCTTTTTCTTGTCTTTTTAACAAGGTGGTTTGCTTTTGGGTTGGGTTCAATCCATGTATTCTTTCTTTCCTTGTCTCAAGCCACAAGCCTACAAACAGAAAGTGACTAAGAGCTGAATAAAATTTTCCTTCTCTCTCTCTCTCTCTCTCTCTCTCTTTGTGACACATTTAACTTTGAGTAATATTAAGTAACACATTTTTTTTTATAACTTATTTTGGTAATAAATTACTATTAGAACAATATGACTCATACCACTTTTGATATATATATATATATATCAATTTCATCAAATCATGCATCAACTTTTTTTTTTTCATCAAATCACCCTGACAATTACTAAAAGAATGAATTATAAAACTTTTGTTCAACTTTTGGTGAAGTGATCGTAGCAGTTTGTTTCGTGCATTTGAGTTTCTAAGAGCATGTTTGGTAGATTATAATGGTAATTACATAAGAATATGAATAGATATTACAAGGAATAGATATTATAACGAATACAAAATACTGTAATGTAATGTTTATTACTATTTATTTGTTTGGTGATAATACAATAAAAACATTTTAAATCAAACTTAAAATATATTTTATGAAATATCTTACTCATATAATTATATTTCCTAAAAAATAATATTTTTTAAATTGGAAAAAGAGATTAGTTATTTTTTATAATTTTTTATTTTCATAATTGTTATGTGCATATGAAAAGTTTGCTTATTTAGAAATATATTAATTGTAGAAATTAATACACTTATTAAGGAATAACTATTACATCCATTTTAGAGATGAATAATTATTTCTCATTTTAAAGAATAGCTAATTATAAATAATAATTATTATTTGTAATAAAAACATATCCAAACTACTGAATAACTAAATCATAATATAATAAACTATTGAATAACTAAATCATAATAATAACTATTATATTACAATGTCTTTTATAATCTACCAAACATACCCTAAGTTTTTAAGTTTTAACACACTCATTAATTGACACAAAGATTGAATAAGACTTATTATAATTGTTATTATTATTATTTGGCCAAATAGATACCCGGCATGAATTTGTTTCTCTGCAAATTACTTTTGGTTTTAAAAACCAGTATGGTTAAAGAATTGCTTTTGCTCTTGATTTCCCCTTTTTACACGTTTTAGAAGTTTTTATTAGACCGAATTGGTGCTTGGTTCCCATTGAATCGGCCAATCTGATCCAGTTTTTAAAACTAAACTATTACAAACACAATAATTTCTTCAACCACACGAGATCAGTTTGGCATTCTTTCTAAATAATTCCATTAAAAAGAAACATGTATATTTTTATTTGAAATCCAACTGTAAGAGCAACTGGTGTATAAGAGTGTTTAAGCTCTTTCTTCTTCTACTTCTTTAGAAGGAAGGGAAGGAGGCTCAAACATGCTAAAAGCTCTATAAGCTGAGATTACAGCTAACACAATGAAGCAGAAAAGGGCCAAGGCATGGAAAACAAAGGCTAGCTTCATTTTATTGCAAAACTTTCCATAGGAACTACAGGCTTCACTCCATGTAATTTCCTTATCACCATTGTACGCTAAGTACAGTATCTCCAACACTGCTGCTGCGGATGTGAGCATGAAGTAAGCTACAATCTGCACCAAAAAAGAAAGAAAGCTGTTAAAATTTGCATCAATCAGGGCCATGTGGTTGGTGGGTTGTACACTAGAAAATCAGAACCAAATCTTGAGCTAAAACTTGATGACAAAGAAAGGGTTAAAGAAAAAAGGAAAGAAAGGATGTCTCACCACATGTTTAGAGGGGGAATTACAAATTTAAGCTATGTGGTTTGGTCCTATCAGATCACAAACTTGTAATTGTTGGATTTGAGCTCTTAAAGTTTTAACTAAATTAAACTCAGGGATTTCGTTCAAAGACCCATTAAATATTTCATTTTAATCTAAACTTTAAGGGATCAAAATATAGCAATCAAATTTAAACTTGTAAGACTAATTTGTGATAAGACCAACTCAAAAAGGGGCTATAATTGAAAAATTGTCCGCAAAATGCAAAATCTGTTAATCTAGAAGAAATCTAAACTTTATGGGGTAACAAATTGAAAGTTTGTAAACTAAATTATGATAAGAACAAATCATACTCACTAAATTTTAATTTTCAATATTGAAATCTTTTGGAGAAGCTAAAGGAATAAAATTCAGATCTTCAGGTCTAATGTAAAAGTCTAAGAATTATTCTTGAGACCAATTCCTTTTCCAAACTCCACCTATCATTCTTCCAGAAAATGCATGAAATGTTTTAAATTATATATGTAGGAATAAAGCAATTCCATGACGGTAGTGGAAATAAAACCTGGTCAGTGACAAAGAAGAGCCAAGCTTTCTTCACTAAGCATCTGACCCATAAAGAAATAGCAGCAATAAAAGCGTAACAACCACAAATAGCACTGATGTAAACCATGTACCTATAAAAAAGATACTCAAATCATAAACTTGGAACAAAGAAAATATATTAATAAATCCTAAGAACATTTATGTGAAAGTATTCCTTACTTGAGGCCCATAAGATTGGAGAACTCTACTTTCCCATAGGTGGTATTATCCTGCTGGTTTGTCACAGTTAGCCATATGGTTGCTGCACTTAAAGGAATCACAGAGACCCTAAGAGAACAATCAAGGAACTTGAGCATTGGGAGGTGGCTGATGGAGTTGGGTTCATTGGTATCAAGATTTGTTCTCATTCTTCAATAATGAAATGCTCACTTCACTTTTAGCACTAACAAGAAGTCAAGAACTGAGGTTGAAAAAGAAGGAAGAGAGAGATAAGGATGTTGCAAAACTGAAATGTGGTGGTGGTGATAAATATAATCTTCTTATGACTCATGACATGAAAGGGAAACGCTTGAAAGAATTGGAGTGATGTATCATCTGGAGCTTCTCTAGTGGGAAGAGTGAGAAGTAGTGGACTTGGCTTTTTCAGTCAAGGCATGATGGTATTAGTTTTTTGGAGTCATCTCTAGTATAAACGCGTGATTGATTCCACATGTTTTCAAGACTTGCTTTTTAGCATTTCTATGGCTTTACATTTTTAGCTTCCTATGTCTCAGATCCAGCCATGTGATAGTGTGTTTTTGCTTTTGAGTGTGTTTGGTATTAGTGTGCTTTTGCTTTTGAGGTGGGTGTCTAGAGCTTCTAAGCTTTGTTTGGATGAGGATAAAAAAATATGAGTCATGCAAACAAGTGTCCTTAGAATATTGGTTAACAATCCATTTTAGGAAAATTTTGACACACTTTTATTAGAAATGAAAATAGCTGTCAAAACATTAATTGTTTGTTTTTTTCCCCCTCATAATTTTTTTAAAAAAAATAGATTGTTAATAAATACCCTAAAGACATTTGCTAGCATTTTCCAAAAAAATATTTAGTCTTTTCTCATGCGTTTTAGTTAGGAGGATGGAAAAATGGAGAGATGAAAAACTCATTTGTTTTAGTTAATAAGACAATTGAGATGATAGAAATGTATTTAGTATAAATTTACTTTTACGTCCCTATTCCATAAAAAAAACAATAGTTAAGAAAAAAATAATGCTAGTATTTCAAAAATAAAAAAGAGGGAAAAAATGCCATACACAAGTGAGGGGAGATGGGGTAGATGAGTAAATTTCTTGTCAAGCGCCCTTTTCTACCCCCCACATTTTCTCCCTAAGAAAACAAGATCACCATGAATGATGGACTTAAGAAGAAAAATCCTTAAACTCTACCAAAATCTCTCAAGTTTTCTTTTCCTAATCAAACAAGCCAAAAAATCCATTTCCAACACCAACCCCCAACCCCCCTTAGTGGATGTTAATTGATACCATGCAAGTGGAATTATTGATTCAAATTTTTGGTTTTGGATAGTGATCCCTAGTCGGGGACCTTAGAACTCTTCAGCTATCCAAATTCAAAAATACTTTAACAAGCCTTGATCTCAAAAATTTGTACTTCAGCCCATGCCATTAATTCATGCACTATTCACTTTAATATCACATGTTGAAATTTGGGTATTTTTAGTGAAGACCTACCAACTAAGAGCCTATTTGGATTGAGAGGAAAATGATAGGGAGTGAAAGAAAGTAGAGTAAAATTGATTAAAAATAAACTAATATTGGGCTAAACCTACACTACTTCCCCTCTTCTCTCAATTTAAATGGACCATAAATATATTAATGTCAATGGAGGAAAAAGAAAAGGAAAAGAAATGTAGAGGAAATTCATATATAGACATAAATTTATTACGTCAGTCCAGCAAAGGTGCCTGTAATACACCTACTGCAACTTTCACATTTAAAGGTTTAACAACAAGATAAGACAGTTGCTGACTTTGGCGCAATCAAAAAGTGTGGTTAGCTTAGGACTCCAATTCTCTGATTTGGGTCATATGATATGGTCAGCTTACCAGACAAGCAATCACTAGTGATTGCTTGGTGAAGCTTCAGCATCAAGGAAAGAGAAATCTTAACATAGAATATTCATCATCATGTTACTTGCAATCATGAATAGAGAATAAAAGCTATCAAAAGTTCAACCAAAAAAACCACTAATTAATTTAGCAAAATGGGCAGCTGATGCTAACTCGACTAGATACTTATTATGTCTACATGAGCCATCGCAAACTTACAGTATGGCTCTCCAAGCAATTAAAGAATGATGAATTACAATCTCTTTAGATTTGCTGTTGGGTCTCTCTCCTAATCTAAAATGGAGTAGAACCCCCAGAAAAAGAAACCAACCCTCTCTCTCTCTCTCTTTGCTTCCTTCTCTTACATGTCTGTCCATCTGATTTACATCTTCATGTAACAAACATTATCTGTACCATACATTTCTAAGACAAACTCATGCCATGCATTCGCTTCCTCCTGAGTTTGGAAGAATTGATATTTGTCAAAACTCTGCACTCCACAAAGCATTCTCACCTTCTCCACACCGCCGGTGAACCTCCTTGATCCTCTCAGCAGACTTGCAGATCCCACTGCAGCTCCAATCAAATGATGCAACACAGACGTTGCCTGCCTGAGCCTTCCACTCGCAATCTGTGGTAACAATTGGCAACAAGAATCTTTAAGTTACACATTATTTCCTCTCAATAACTATCCCAGCATCATATCAGCATTTTTTATACCATGCACACACAAGCAAAGCATGTCATACACAAATACACACACCAACCAACAACAAGGTGGTCAAAGCCTGATATTTTTAACAGTCGAAGCTCCATAGAGCTTAATACAGGCTTTTCACAACTGTGTTATTGTACAGAAAATCAGGACCTGGAAGGTCTTAACCCAAAAATCATATGACAAAGAATCCTACCCATCAAGCAAGAAATGAACTTTGATTATAATAAGTGCTCAAACCTTAAATCGGAGGATCCAAAAGCAAGGATCCCATAGTAAACCTGATATATGAAGCGAGAAGAAACTCTTATTTTAGTTTAGTTTTATTTAATTTTGAAAGTCAATTGTATTTTTATTGTTTAATTAGATTTTTATTTTAGGTCTTATCAGTTTTTTTTAATAAGTTATTTTTAGGTCTTATTAGATAATTATATTAATTTTCCAGGTTATTTTTGTCATTCAATAATTGAGATTTCCCAAATCAATTAGTATTAGGATTTCCTAGTAAACCAGAACTAGGGTTTAGTTTTAGTATTCTATATAAGTGTGTTGTTGTAATCATATGGAAAAGGGCTTATAGTTTGATAGATTAATAAAATAGCAATCAACACTCCCGTATAGCAAGTATATCAGGCTTATAGTGTATTTTTCCTCTTAATCACATGAAGAGATGCCTGGATAATACAGTTTGTGATTTTTTCCAATACTGTGGGTCTCTTTGGAGAGTGTGACAACTAGTATGTTGATGTGCCAGACTTGTTGTATTGACATGTAAGGGGTTTATCCCAATTATGGTATGCCACATAATTGTGCAAACCATGCTGCCCACTTCTAACCAGGAAAGCATCAACTACTGTGTATTCAGTGGCAATTATAATAAACCTCACTGTACATGATGTGAAAAAAAGCGTCAGTAAATTATCAGCAACTACAAAAGTAAAAGACAACAATAGAGCTGATAAGTAAATTGTCTTGATTACCTCAATTTATTTCTGAACTAAACAAAAATAATTGTTGCAGAAAAATGATTAATAATACCAAAGAAATGCACACGTGTGACGCGCATGTGCACACATACTGTTAAAGACTTAATAGATGCATAAGTTTAAGAAATTACCAGGTGGTGTACCGCAACATAATCTTCGGTCATCAATATGCTCTGCATCCAATCCAATGAACCATGAACCCAAGGAAACATCCTCATTAGCATACTTGTGTAGCACATGCCTAGATGATTACCATTCCAAGAGTACAAGTCAGGATAGATAACTTTTGGGCAAAAACATTAGCTACTTTCTATTGCAATAAGACATGGGAACTTACTGGTTGATTGAAATATAAGTAGCCAAATCTTTTGAAATAGCATATAACTGCCCTGTAGCATGACGAAAATACTTGTTTCCTTCCTCACCAAATTTCCAATACTCAGGTTCATGGTATCTCACTCCCCTGTTGATTGAAACCATATGAAAAAGTGTTATAATTTCAATTGTTGACCTATATGAACAAACATCAAGACTGGCTTACTTTTGCGCAAGGACTGGACCAGATTTCATGCATCCAATATACACCCTAGGCTTTGACCGATGTCTTGCTAAAGTTGCTCCGAGTGTTGCTGCAAAAATATGATTAAATGTAAGAAAACATGGACAAAGACAAAAGTACATGGCCACTGGAACATAATCAAGCCCATAAGGACAGCAACAAACTTAAATTTTCAATTGCATAGGAAAAAAAAATTAAGACTGTTAATTCTGCAACAACTGCCCCTGCTCCCCCCTCCCCCTCTTTTGTTTTGATAATTTATGGCCATGAAAAGACGTTGCTTTACGTCACATTATAGTCATACTTTAAAAGACTGCTAGGCTTTGATGTCCAAACTTGAATCTTTAGGGCTACTTTTTACTGATACAAACTATATAAAGAAACTTTGATTTGCAGAATAACATGATTATTTTCTTTTTCTCTTTAAGACATTCAGAAATAGAGAGAGAGGGGGTGAAAAAAACAAAACCTAAGTGCCTCATACTTGTACAAGTATTGTAACAGACAAGGTTGGCTTTTACATCTCATCATTACCTATATTTACATGTACATCATCATCAACTTTGACATAGAAATCTGCATCCCACAAAGCAACAGCAGTGGCAAAGTATATCTTTGTCTTGGCTGACAATTCAAGATAACCCTCAACATGGTCCTGCTCCCATGAAATTTATAAAGAACAGTATATAGTTAGCTCTTTCCTAAGGTCAACATAGACTGAAACCAGATTTAGTTCAACAGGGATAGTTGAAAACGGAGAAAGAGCACTACCAGTCTCAACAAGTCACCATGCTTTTTGTCCTCAGCTTCTATTGCTCTATCAAGGATACCGCCAGATGTAGCACTAGCAACAGAATAGGTAACGGGATAAAGAATTAAATCAAACTCCATCCATTAAAATAACAAGAGTTTCAAAATTAAGGGTATTGTATATAAATCAATATAAATGAAAATAATAGGAGACACAACAAGGGGGGGTGGGACTGCATGCACACAAACAAACAGAGACACAGACACAGACACACAGATATATGCACATAAACAGATATAATGACAATGACACTAATGTTGGAGCCAGAATATCTGGGGTTTATACTCATTAATATTTCCTAACACAATGGGAAAATTAAGGACTACAATAGGGATAACTTGTTAAAATATATTTATGCAATGATAATAAATATGTCTAGGTTGGTGTATCTTTGGTTTTGTTGGTTCAAGTCACTCCTTATTATGGTCTGGAGAAAGGAGAATCAGGCTAGGCTCCCAAAAACAAATAGTTTACTAAAGTGTTCTCTCCCCTTGACTGGTACAGTATATTATCTTATTCCTGCATCAAGCTTAAGCTATCGGTCTATGGCGCTAACATAATTTTTGAGAAGCATATGGATTCTACATCAAGCAGTAAAGGGTGGGGTGAAATTGGCTTAGGTCTTAGGTTCAATCTTGCAAGGCCTTAGGTTTTCACACAAAAAATTCCTCTTTCTCATGTAAATCTTAATGCTTTCCCATGTTTTATTGACATCTCGTTAAGCATCTTATTTTCTTAAGTGCTTAAAATATCCAATATAGGACAGTATCGAGATCACTGGATCTGACAAAATTTTGCATTGATAATTAATGACAAGGTTTAGCTACAAAATTGATTGTAACCTAAAACTATAACCTTATTCAATATCTTTTTATTAGAGGTGAATTTTGACAAATCTACCATTGGATTACATATTCTTCTTATATTCTCCATACTTGCAAAATTTCTAGAAAATTAAAGATTAATAGCTATGTTATCAATAAATTGTTTAAATTGCAAGTGTTTGTAGTTTAAAATTATGCACAAAATATAAGTTTATAGATCATATAGTAAATAATATCTAATTGACACAAAATTTGACATGTGTATTAAAAGTGTAAAGAACATGCAATTTAATGGTTAGATTTTCAAAATATGTAGTAATGTTTATTTTATTGAGTAAAGTTGTAGCTTAATGCTACAACCAATTTTGTAGATAAATTTTGTCCGATAATTAATTACATTTAATATATCACTCAGAAATTGAAAGCATATGATTTTCAGAATTAGATAACAAAATCGAAAACTACTTGTCAAAAAAAAAAAAAACAAAACAAAATTGGAAACATTTATTGTTGTTGTCCTTTACACCCTCCATTACTGCCCAACCAAATTGCCTTCCTTTGGATCTCATCATTCTAGAAACAACTTTCCTTATGTGGTGATCTCAATTGATAATGCTTCCTTGCTTGATTTAACCACCAAAGGACAGTCAGTATGCTATACCAAAATTTGGGCTTATTCAGGTCCTATGTGAAGTTGTAGTTGTTAACTTGTATAAAAAGAATTTTTTTTTACTAGACTTAACTACTAGCAAATATCAGTGATCCCCAGATGACGTGTGAACATTTGATAGATTCTTGAATAAACTTAATCAAAGAAATAAGTTCCATAATCTTTTTCTTTTTTTGATAGATAAGATAAGATTTCATTAAAAAAGACTACTGCATGGAAAAGAGCATGACATAGCCAAGAAAGTACAGTAAAGACTCAAAACTATGTATAAGTTCCATAATCTTCTTGATAGAAAGACCATAAATTTCATGGATTTAATCCCCCCCCAAAAAAAAAAGGAAGGGAAAAAAAGATGCCAAAATAAAGAGTAGAGCAAAATCCAGCTTTACAATCATACAAAGTACCCACCTGTGACCTATTACAAACCGAATTACAATTCCCTTCTCTTCCTCAAGCTTCTTTCTTTTATCACCTGATTTTCATATTATAAAGGAAGTCAGAATTGATCAAATTCAATCCAAAATAAGAAAAAAAAAATCTAATAAATGTGGGCAACCAATCCATATACCTTGAGGCATCCAAGTAGCACGAACTGAATCTCTACGCTTACGGCTGCTAAAAGCAGTATTGATGCCTACAACCATCAAGTATTTTCTTTTCCTACTTGATCCAGAAATATTAAGATCTTCTGATATGGGAGAACCATTAAGTATAGACACCTGTGCAGCTCTGGCAGCAGCTAATTCCATCTCCAAATTTGAAATTGTTTTATCCAAAGTTCTGCATTATGAATGCACCACAAGAATAAAATTTCAGCAGTTCATAGAAAACTAGATGTACCAATCTTTAAAATTACTCACTGTATAGCATTGTGAGTCCTTGAAACTTCCCCTAGAATGTCCTTGGATTCATGCTTCACATCCTTCTAATGAAAACCAAAATTGATCAACATGTTAATACACCAATAAAACTTTTGGTGAATGTGATAAAAAGATTAAAAAAAAAAAAATACTAGCAAAAAAATACCAGTAAAGACATAGTTATATAACCAGCACCAAGAGAGAGAGAGAGAGAGAGACATAGTTAGGATTGTTTATTTATCAGGATGTCAGTAGATGGTAATGGCAAAGTTTTCAAACTATTCGGACAACTATACTCACATTTGTTGGAACACAACCCTCTGAAATTAACTTTAGCTTTTCATCTTCAACGCTTGTCCTAGATATACCTTTAACTTCAGGCACCATCCACATTCTGTAACCAAAATATCTTAATTAGTATTAGATGCATAAAAAAAATAAACTCCAATGTAGAATGTATAAACTCTGTCCCATCCATTTACATGTATTCAATAGGTAACAAAGTTTGTTAAGAAAGTATAGTGATTAAATTTTGAAAGTTGAGCAGATAGACAACAGTAGAGGATGTTGTGAACCCAATCAAGATCATTACAAGTTATACTAATTAGTGCATAAAAATCAAAATGATGTGCTTCATCAACCTTAACTCAGTTCTTGTAATATGCATCTAAGCAGAAACCTACATCCTAAGTTATACATTATGGAGGATAAACCAATCAGCTGGTCATTTGGACCAAATGAGCTGCCAAAAGGAGATAAATGTACACCAAACCAAAGCCATAAGTGACAAAAGAACACCAAAAAGGCATTGAATACTGAGCATAGAGATATCATGTAAAGGTGACAATCAGATTCTAAGAGTTTAATTTGATGCATTTCATCGGCCATTATGCTTAGCAATATCAATAAGAGAGATCAGCACTAGGTTACCCTTGGCATACAAATAAATATACTATTCCTGAAAGGCCATAAGCACAGTAAAGTGGGAGTGTGAGAAGAGAAAAGAAACTGCCGCCAGGGGTTGGGGGGGGGGGGTGTGGGGAGGGAAGCTGGTTCGATCACAGTTTGCCCCAATTACAATACCATCAAACTAACATAAAGCAAGTGAGAAGACGATAGCAGAATATTAGCACCCAAATATCATTGGAACAAAACTTGAACCAACCCTCATTGATGGTTGCAATATCTGAATTTCAATCACTGGCAATGGCAATTAACAAATAAGACTTAAATTACTTGGATTTCAACATTAAATTCAGATCCATCCCATTCCAATAACTAGAATGGACACCACAACAAAAGAAAAATCCATGGAACAAGCATAATGTTCCATTTGAACCTTTTCAAATCACTGTCCAGCATTATCACTACATCAAATTATCTAAATTTAGACCATCAGATGTAAATGCAGAAACAGTTCCATCACCCCATCAAGATTCTTTACAAACTATTTCCCACCCCCCCCCCCCCCCCCCGGAAAAAAAAAATTTATGCATGTTATTCTAAAGATCCACCAAAACCCATCACCAGAAACCCAAAAAAATCCAAAATTTTGAAAATTTGGAGATAAACAAAGCTACCCATTTCACCAAATTGCAAACACACTAAATTGGAACTTCAAATCAGGAGGCCAATAAAATAAGGAAAACTATACCTATCAGAGAAGAGCATCCCAGCACAGAAGCACCCAATACAAAGCAGCAGAGTCCATTTCCTAGACACCACACTCTTCGAAGCTGTCTCCACTCCTCTACCCTTCCAAGCCATTGTTCTCTTCTTCTTCTTTCACTCCCAATCAAAATAAATATCTAAAGTAAACCAAAACCCATTTCAAATTCCGGGTCAACTTACCCAGTTGACCCTTATTCAGATCAAAAGCAACCACCTTTCCTTCACAAAATCACAGCTTTATTAGACACAAAACTCAGCACTTTCTCTCTCTTGTGTATTTTCTTGGATTTTGAGTTGTGTCGGTCGGTCTGTCTGTCTGTCGGGTAGTCTGTACGTCTCTCTCAATTGTAGTTGCAGAGAAGGTGAGGAGTGCGTGGAATTGAGGAGTAGAAGGCACAACAACAACTGTGGCGTTGAATATTGCTAGCTAGTGTTGTTAGTTTTTGTATTGTAGTATATTAAATTACTTTTTTTTTTAGAGGGTATAGTAAATTACTTAACCAACCCTTTAATTAGTATTTTTTTTTTTTTGAGAATCTTTAATATAGTATTAAATTGCACTATCTATATTCTATACTAGTCTATAGCTATACACACAATTTTTCTGGCCTCTTTGGACCTTTACCAGTTTTCTTACGATATCATTAACTACTTTTGTATTGATTTTTTGTGTCCTTCGATGGTTCGGTTCAAGAGGGCACGCTGCTAGCCTGCTAGAGAGCTAGATCCTTCAAAATTGATGTCTGTAGTTTGTACAATTGTACTCTCTCACCAATCATCCATTTTCATGCCTAATGATATAATGACAATGTGTCATTCCTAGCTATATAAAGTTTATTGACTCTTTCTTTTTCTAGAATTGATATCTATGTTATTTTGAAGAGTTTACTACATTTTTTTATACTTAGTATATGCACAAAGTTTTTTTTTTTAGGGTGATTCTAAAAAAGAAGTTATTTTGACAGTAAGGTTTTTATTTTATTTTTTATTTTTTGGGTAGTTGAATAAAACAAATTGATGTTTCCCTTTAAAAAAAATCCATTTATGTCAATCAGTAGAACTCATTTTTACCTTTCATCTAAGAAACATAAAAATAAAATATGTGGTCTATCAAACCCTAACTGGTAAATAATTCAATAATTATCATTTATTTTATTTATTTATTGATAATTCTATTGTTACAATGTGATGAAGAGATTTGAACTTTAAACATCACTATTGGAAATACTAAGATATGCTAGTTGAGTTATATAACTCTTGGCTCATTTATTTTATTTTGGAGTATGAAAAAGTTGATTGCACAGACTCAATTAATTTTAACTCTAATTTTTTACGGCTAATGTTGGTTTTATGCGAATTGAACAATTTAAAACCCAATTATTTAAGTGATTAACTAATTGACATTACCATGCATGTGGATGGACAAATAATAAAGCACAACCACATAAATAAAACACCCACAAAACACTGAAGTGTTTACAAAGAGAAAAATCCAAGTACTAGGCGAAAACCTGTCTATATTGTCTCATTACCAAAATGATCCATTAGGGAAAATAGTTGTAGTACATTTCACATACAACTACAAGCCCTCTAAGCTATGAAATAAGAGCATCCACAGCAGTGGTGCTAAATAGCTATATTGCTATTTTTTAGCACCACTGCACACAAAAGAAGCTCACAGTAGTGGAGCTATAAGCAAAATTTTTTGCTTCTCCGCTATAGTGCACATCTAAAAATAGATGTGCACTGTAGCTCACATCTAAAAAAAAAAAATGTTATTTTATTTTGTGTTCACACTAGGATTAGAATATTTTATTTATTTTTTTCTTCCTCCTCCTTCCCCATTTCAACCCGATGCTCCTCTCCTCCTTCGCCATTTTTTTTTTCTTTTTCCTCCTTCCTCCACTTGCCGCCGACCCAAGCGCCTGCCCAGCGCCGATCGCCTCAGACCCGTTGCTCCTCTCCTCCTTCGCCATTTTTTTTTTCTTTTTCCTCCTTCCTCCACTTGCCGCCGACCCAAGCGCCTGCCCAGCGCCGATCGCCTCAAACCCACGCCGCCGATTGCCTCCGGCCTTGTGGATCGAAGTGGCTTCCCTCACCTCCACTCCACTGCTGGGTCGTGGTTGTGCTCCGGTGTGCGTTGGCTGTGGCTGATGATATAGTGGGTTTGTTTTGTGGTGCTGTGAGTTTTTTTTATTTTTTTATTTTTTTATTTTTTATTTTTTCTTGTTGTGGACTGGTGGTGGTGGTGGTGGTTACGGGTGTGGTTGATGGTAGAGTGGGTTTGTTTTGTGGTGCTGTGTTGGCGGTGGTTGTGCCGTGTTTTGTGGTGCTATGGGTCTTTTTTTTGTTTTTGTTTTTTTTTTTCCTGCTGTGGTGGTGGTGGTGGTGGTTGTGGGTGTGGGTGTGGGTGTGGCTGATGGTAGAGTGGTTGTGGTTGGTCCTGTGGTTGTTTTTTTGGGTAAGAGGATATATTATTTTATTGTAGTAGTTATATTATTTTATTGTGATGTATATATTATTTTATTGTGTTGAAAGTTAAAATAGATCCACTGCTGCAGTATGTGTGTAGCTAAAATAGATAAAGTGACTTTTTGTGTAGCTAAATAGCTAAAATTTTGCCTTCACTGCTGTGAATGCTCTAAGAACATACTTAAGCCCTACCAGCATCTACTCTAAACTAACTCCTTAATTCCTTTTTCTCCTCTAGTCACCATATTCGGCATTGAGCTCCAATTGCGAACTCCAAGTCTCCTTGGTTGTTATGTGATTGCTCCAATGCTTCCTAAACTCCAATCAAGACAAAATCTCTAAAAGATGCTTTATGTGTGACGGGTTTTATCTCTCCTTTCTTGAATTTGACAATTGTGAAAGGGAGAAGGTAAAGAGATTGAAGAGGGTTTAGCCTCTAGCATTTATGGGTTCTTCTAGCTCTTTAGATGGGAATTGGTTATGGAATTTCATGAGAAATGGGATCATTTATAGTGAGGCAAAAGGCAGGTACAAATGTAATAGAGAATTTCATAACTGAATTCTCTCAAGTTCAGTGAAGTTCGCTCCTTTGAATCTCTAAAGATAGATATTACTGTTGCTTCCCATGCATCTCATTTTTTTCAATTATTTTATACACTCTCTCTCCTTTTTCAGTTCTCACCCACACCCTCTCTCTCTCTTCATTGCGTCATTGCCGTCGTCTTGCTGTCATTGTTGTTGTTAGTGTGGTGTTGATGTGTGGGTCGTGTTGATTTTTGATATGGTTTTGCAATTTGGGTTTGTGGTGGCAGGGTGTCTTAGCGTTGGATCATTGCTATTACTGTCAATCGAGTTGTGGGTGGTTTTGGTGGTCGCGGATCTAACCGTGGATGGTTACGGTGGTCGCTGATTTGCTGGGTTAGTAATGGTGTAATTTGGGTTTGTTGCTCGTTGCAAGTGGTGACCATAATGATGACGTGGTGCCGGGACCCGAAAAAATTATAAGGTCCTCACGGTGGACAAGTGACGTAGTCCACCATTTTATTAAAAGACTCTTACTTGTTCAAAATTACTGAGTTAGTAATTAGTTTTTGTTTATTTTTTTTTAATTTAACAATTTTAAATAAGTGAGAGTTTTTTAGTGAAATGGTTAACCATGTCACTTGTTCACTAGAGGACCGTATAATTTCTCTGAGTGTGGTTGATGATAAGTTGGGTTTTTTTTTTTTTTTTTTTTTTTTTTTTTTGGGTTTGTACAAAAAAAATTATTATTTTAATGTTGTGCATTGTAAAAATGAAGAATATAGGATATGGGGAATGTTGTAAAAGAGTGGTTATGTAAAGTGTATGTGTGTGTATATATATATATATATATTGAGAAGATTATGTAAAGTAAAGTAAATAAAGTGTCTTTTGAAGATGTAAAATGCATGTAAAAATGAAGAAACCAATGGAAAAGCTCTAATAACAAAAATAAAAAAATAATTATATTGTCATTTGATGGCTTGTTCATAGTATAGAAAATAAATTTGCAAATATGAAAGTGAGGTTTCAAGTGTGTAGTACAAATTTTGTAAGGAGGAAAAAAAAAAAAAAATTCATGGACATGTTATTTTATTAGGATCAAGGAGAAAATGCACTTTTCATCCCTACATTTTGGGTCAATTCCCATTTTGGTCCCAAAATTGATTTTTTTGCAAATTTCATCCCTAAAATTTGAAAATCGTTTTTAAAATGGTCCCTGCCATGAAGTAACAGACAGAACCCTCTTACGTGGCAGACGGAGTGCCCTTCTTATTGACGTGGCGCTGACGTGACCATTAAAATATTGTTAAGAATAATTATTTGGCATTTTTAAATACCACGTTAGCATTTTAATTTTTTTTACTCAATGCCACGTCAGAAAATTTATATTAAAAAGAATTTAAAAATTTTTAAAAAACCTTAATCTAATTTAATTAAAAAAAATTATTTATCATTATTAATTTTCATAAAAACATTACAACTTGTTCTTCATGTTCTTCCCAATCAAACCCAGCAACGAAGAACTCAACCCAGATTTCAAGAACACAAACCCAGCAACCAATAACTCAAACCCAGATCACAACAACACAAATGAAAAAAAGAAGAAGAAAGAAATAGAGATCAAACACAAACACACCCAAATCGCAACAACACAAACGAAAAGAAGAAGAAGAAAGAAATAGAGATCAAACACAAATACACCCAGATCACAACAACACAAACGAAAAAAAAATAGAGATCAAACACAAACACAGACCCATATCCAAAATTTTCCCATTGTTTTGACGGCATTAAGACCCCATTACCTCAATGATCAAAACCTCGAAGATCAGAATCCGTGGCGGAGAAGATCAAAACCTCCTGAGATTAGAGAGTTTGGGTTCATATCGACAGTGCATGGTGGAGAAGAATCCGTCTCCAAATCGTTCACAAACCCAAACCACCGAGGTGGCGGCGCTTTTCTTCACCGGAAAAGGCAACAACCTCAACACCCGAGCTAGATCAGCATTGTCATGAACCGACTTGATTCGTCTTAGGTTGCTGGGGTTTGATCGTGGGATGGGTTTTATGGGTCTTCAATTTAAAGGGTTAGGGTCTATCAAAAAAAAAAAAAAAAAAAAATTAAAGGGTTAGGGTTTGTCGGATTAGGGATCATGAGATTGTGGGTTCTCTTGATCTTGATTTTGATTTTTGAGTGGTCATGCTGTTTGGCTCTTGAGACCGAGAGAGGTGTTCAGCGTGTGTGAGAGAGTGAGAGATGAGAACATGATGGAGCTTAAGCTTCAATCTTTACAGCTTAAAAAAAGTAAAATTTTTTTGTTTGTTTTTTCATTTTTTTAATTAAAATTAAAATTGAGAAATCTAGTTTTTTATTTTTAATAATATTTTTAATAAAATTAAAATTAAAATTGAGAAAATTGACGTGGCATTGACTTGGTATTTAAAAATGCCAAAAGAATTATTTTTAACAATATTTTAATTGCCACATTAGTGCCATGTTAGCAAGAAGGGCACTCCGTCTATCACGTAGGAGGGTTCCGTCTGTTGGTTCACGGCAGGGACCATTTTAAAAACGATTTTCAAATTTTAGGGATGAAATTTGCAAAGAAATCAATTTTGGGACCAAAATGGGAATTGACTCCAAATATAGGGACGAAAATTGCATTTTCGCCTAGGATCAATTAAGTGGCACAATAATTTTGTGTTAAAAATAAGTCTAACAACTTGTTGGACTCAAATAAAAGCACAAATTTTACCCAAAAAAAAAAAAAATCATTTTAAACCCACATGTTTATGTATCATATGATATGTATGATTTTATAATGTGATACAATATGCACTTCTATATCTATGATTCGTTAATACTTTTGATAAACCTTTACATGTACATAAAACTTTACAACATCGCGTATGGTATAATGTTGACACCCCCTCCCTCCCCTTTTATCTCGATCACTTACTTTTTATCAAATAATGTATGGTTGTGACTTGTGTACATCGTTAAATCTAAATATTTAATTTATCTTGCCAACAGGACAGTTACAATTCATGATTATTTTACACTCATATCTTCTTTTTTTTTTTTTTTTGAGAAACATATCTTTTCTTTTTGGTTCAAAGCCCATTATCTATTTAATAATGATTTGAGGAATGAGGATTAAAAATCAACCGGACAACTATCATGAAATGGACATAGTAAAGTTAATAGACCAAAAAAATTGGAACTTCAATAATGTGGATTAGGCGTAAAAGAACTTTTAAAATAAGGTTCGCGGGTACTTTTTTTTGGGTCTCAAGTAGAGGCTTGAGATTCATATGATTGAAGTTCAAAAGAGACATCATGATGTGCGTGCTTTCTATTAGATTAGCTAAATTACATCTTTTCTCCACCAAAAAAAAAAAAAAAGCCAATTACATCTAAGTTAATTAATTCCCAGCATGTACCAAACAAATATAATGATCTTATCCTGCTTGACTTCTCTTTCACACTCGATTTGCTTTCTTGTTGCGCATGTGAGTGTATCTTTGAATTCATAGCATGGTGTTTGAGTTTTGCGACTAGAACTACCTCTCTTCTGAAGTCACAAACAAGCCATATTAAGTTGATTTTACCCGCAATATCATCATATTTATACCAAACTTTAAAGCACGCGCATACACACACAAACTGAATTTTATAATTTCTTGTGTAATCAAGAAATTTATTCATAATTATGAATGACAAATTAAGTATAAAGAGTAATTCTATCTTGTCTAACAATCCTTATTTGATTGTAAATTTGAAATCCATTAAATCTTTATGAGAGTTATCATATGTCGGATCGTGAGCTGTGTCATTTTACCTTAAAACCAATTGGTAATAAGAAAGACACACTCAAATTTTTTATGGCCTTCGACATCACACCACAAGTTTGTTTTTAAAGTGGTTGTAAAGAGTCAAATTGTGGTCTCCCAACATTATATAAATGAGTAGAAGATTATTAAAATTTTAAGAAAAAAAGTCAACAAATTTACAAAACAGAAAATTTGAAAACACTTGATTTACCATGAAGCAGAGGTGGAACTAGAATTTTTTTCTTGGAGGGGCTAACCCCTTTTTTGTTAGGCTATATCTTTAAATATGTTTAGTAGTTATAGGTAATATAAAGGATTTAAAAAAAAAAAAAAAATTGGGGGCCTTGGCCCCCACCCTTGGCTATAGTTCTGACCCTACTATGGAAAATTGTAAAATTGTGGAGGTGGGACAAACGTATGGAATCCTACGGTTCAATTTGTTAGGTACTCTAATATTTCGCTTTCTTAATTACATTGTATAAAGTTTTCTTCAAGGTATGGATCATAGGAAAACGTGCATGTTTGTATATATTGGGGTGTAAAAAACAAATGTTTGTGCTTGATGGAGGACAAAATTATGCTTAACATAACATGCATATTATATATATTGACAACTTAAAACACACGAAAGATAGGAAGGACATTACTGCTTTTGAGGGATTTTAGTTGTGGGAAAGACATTCTTCTACAGCACCAATTTAATGCTCAATAGCAAGACATCTAACCCTCTATAATATATATGAATATCAACGTTGGTAACCACATTTCATATTCTTTTGGATGTAACATTTGTTGTTCCTCTTCCCTAGAAGAAAATTGCTTGACTTTTTATATATGCTGCTGGCCAACACAACACTCACTAAAGGAACAAAAGGTGTGACTGTTACACATGGAGCTCACGTGGAAAGAACGGAACTGACTCTAATAATGGATTTTACAGGTCAAAAGCCAAGTTTAAGAGATTTGTGTTGTGCGTACCGTTTCTTTTCGATGGCCTATCTCACACTTTAGTGACAAAGGAATCAGAATATAGAATAAACTAGGAATACGATTTCATCTTATATTGTGATGGATTTATTTTTTTAAAAAAAAATTTACGTCTTATAACTTAATTAATACTTTCTACTATTTTTAACAGAAACATACGTTATTCAAAACCTCTCTTATTCATTATAATTATGAATAATAAATGTTTTATTTTTTATTTATACTTTTGCAACATGTTTTAGGCACAGATATTAGAAATGGATCTTATGTATGCATTGCAATAATTATTTCTTTCCCTCGACATACCCTCCTAGATAGCTAGCACTTAAGAACCAAGTAAACTTTGAATAGTTATGGAACCGAGATTATGGTTGAGAATGAGATTACAGGTTGATGATTCACTGATCATAATCTATCATCCCATAATCCTTCAACTTATAGATATTTGGAAACTCACTTAGGCTGCGTTTGGCTCTATGTAAATCGAATTCTGAGTATAAAATGAATGTAGGGGAAAATGAATTTTCGTAAGGAAAATGAAATCTGAGTGTTTGGTTTTGCAATGGAAAATAGTCCGGAAAACGATTTTCGGTGTTTGGTAACATTTTGAAAATGCTATTTTCCTACAAATTTTTCACATTTTCTTAGTTATTTTTTTAGCTTCCAAGCAAATTTTATAACAAAAAAAATTTCAAAATATACACTTAACATAACCAAAAATCAAAATAAAAACATTTATTCACAACATATACATGATATACTCTATGAGAGGAGGAAGAAAGAGTGAGGGATTGAGGTTGGGTTTGAGAGCTTGGCTTCGCTGACGACGGATCGAAGATGTTGGAGGCGAGTATGGCTTCGCTGGCGTGAGGGAGAGTGACAGATGGGTGGAGGTGCGTGGATCGGAGTTGAGGTGAGATCGTCAGACTCAAATAGTGGAGGAAACTCATCGGTGTAGAGGTGTGTGGATTGGTGACGCTTGTCGGACTGTGGGTGGAGCTCGAACTGGCGTGAGGGAGATGGTGGAGCTCTCTATCTCTCTCTCATTGGTAAGTGGTCACATTTGGGCTTGGAGAGAGTGTGTGATGTTTGTGAGTGTGTGTGAGGAGCGTGTGAGGATTGTATGAGAAGTGTAAAACAATTGAAGGTAAAATAAGAATTGAAATGGTTTTATAGGTGAGAAGGGGTTTTTTTTACAGTCAACGTGTAAAGTTTCTGTTTGACCTAATTTTCCGTAGCTACCAAACACACACAAGGCTATAAAATAATTTCCTAAAAGCCTTTTTAGGCGAAACAAATGTAGCCTTAGTGTATAAAACACTTGGGAATGTTTAGACCCCTAAAAACAAATTTTCTAAAGCAAGCTTATATTCAAACAATATATGTGCGGAATATGAAATATAAGCAATACCCAAATTATCAAACTACTCTAAACCATTAATTAATCACAACCAATAGAAATTAAAAGCTAAGAGTAAGGGAAAGAGAGATATAAACACAAAATAACACTGGCAAGTGTTATTGAAGAGGAAACCGAAGAACTCGACGGAAAACATCTCCGTCGCCCTCCAAGCGATAAATGATCTACTAAAAAATCAGTTGGGATACATAAATAACAATAGACCCTCCAAGCCTAATCTACCCGATGCACCTAAGCTCTCCAAACTTTTTGCTCCAACAAGGTTACGTCGAACCGTGTCTTCTCTAACTTACCGGATCCCACAATTAGCCCACTGCATCAACCAATATGAATTGGTTCTCTCTTGATCTGCTTCCCAAACACCAAGAATCTTCTCACTACTCTGAATTTGGTGAGGTAACAATTTGGCTTATAATCCTCTCATGTGTACAAAAATGGAGAGGGTGAGAGTAGAAGAATTTGGAGAATCAAGTGTACAAGATTATGTATGAATCAATCTTGTTTTTCTCTAGGGTTTCTCTCTCAAAATTATTTCTGGAAGCTCTCTACATTTTGTGGGTATATGAGTATTTATAGTAGGGTATGAGATAGAATATGAAAAGTCAGTTTTCAGCAAAACAGGGTGCACTAGCGACTTACTTTGCGACTGTGATGAGTCGCGAGTTCCAGTCGCCAGTTACCACACTAGGCCAAACTGTAATTTTTGTCCTGTAGTGATCCAGCTAGCCTGAATCTTCAACTTCCTGCATGCTTCACACGTGTGCTTCATTTTTGCAAGTCACCACTTGCGAGTCAGTTGCGAGTTTTAGTCGCGAGTCACTTCTTGTTGCACACTTTTGATCAAATCTTCACACTTTCTCACACATAACCCTTACATTATTCCCACCTAAAAACAGGGTTTCTAAATGCTAAATTACAAGCAAATTTGGCACGAAATAAAGCCAACACATAGTTGAATAAATTCAACTTTACAATCTCCCCCTTTGGCTATTCCGTGACAAAATCCTAAAACAGACTCTAGACTTATAAATGTGAGTTAGGAACAATTGCCAAAACTCACTCACACCTAATTCTAGATTTGTGAAGCTCTTGAACAAGATGAACAAGTCTCCTGAAAACAATATCACAAAATGCACTCATTAAGTTCATTGTAAGCGGAAAACTTAGAATGCATATGGACTAAGCACAATACGATCAAGCAAGTATGAATATGATAATGAAGCGTAACTTGACCATACAAGAACAATTACTATAAATATTGACTACAATGAACATTCACACGGTGAATGAACATCTGGACATGCAAGCAAATAAGTTCAATGTAAAGTATTATTTGCATGTCCAACATTGAACCGATGCAAGAAAACTAAATTAATAAACATTAGGTTTAAATTGCATCAAGGATACAAGATCCAACAAGGGCACAAGAGTACTAAAGAAAATGCAATACATTAACTAAAGTACTAAGCTACATAAGCAAGGGTACATAAGAGCATAGTCTAAATAGCTAAAAAATCCAAGTATCCATAACACAAGGTATCCAAGTATTTTAAAACTAAAGTACTAAAAACATAGAGTATTGAAATAAAGTGCTATAAAAACCGTAATAAAAACTATAAAAACCATAAACCATAGTCTAAAACTAACTAGCAACCAATACTATTTACTCCCCCTCAATATAAGCTCCCCTTCAAGAGCTACCACACTACTCCCCTCTTTTTGACCGGAATGGCCAAAGGGCTAAGGCTATTGAGTAAAGCTATCAAATTTGGCTGCTACCACGTTGATTTGGTCCTGGATAGCTACAAGTTTGTTGGAATGCTAATCTGCTACATCCTGAAGACCATAAATTCTCTTAAGCATGATCTGAAAAGCATCAGGAGGAACTTATGACGAAGATGATGCTCCTCTCCTTCCTCGACCACCTCCATGTCTTGGAAGAGGCTGTTGTCCTTCCACTTCAGTCTCTGTATTAGCAGGAGGTGCTTCTTTAGTCTCTTTAGCATGTTCATCTCCAAGAATTCGAATCTTACTTCTTAGGATTGTTTGAGTGTTGATGGAAGGAGATGGAGTCATTAGGCTTATGTGTTGTGGAGTCTCCACACCATTTTCATGAAGAATCCTCATTATAAGATTTGGGACAACAAGCTTTGATCTTGAGTGTTAGGACATATATGTTTTAACTTGTTTAAGAACATATGTCACTTATTTATGTAAATTAGCTAATCCTTTGACAAAACGCACTTTACTTGTAATTGGGTAGTTCTAGGTATTTTTAATACTTCAAGAAACAATGTTTCAAGGTCAAGTGTTGAAGTCATCAAGTCTGTCCAAGAGAAAGCAAGCTGAAGTGCAAAGTTTTTAAAGCTCGACACCTGCTCGATAGCTACCTCGACACCTGCTATCTGTCGAGATTTAAAAAAATTCAGATTTCCAATCTGATTTTCTTGGGATCCGTGAATATGTTTTTGGGCCTTCTTTTCTTCTAACCCTAAAAATATAAAAGGATTATTTTAAGAGTTGTCAAGGGTGACGCAAGTTGCATTATCATTGAGCAATCTCTGTTCAAGCAAATTGTGATCAACAGACGAAGTTCTTGACCTAGTTCATCTTCCATCAAGAAGTTGCTGTGTATTTGCACCATAGGGTTTTGTAACCCAGCATCTTCCTGCTATTCATCATAAAGGATGAATTGAAGAACTTTGCAGCCAACCATTCTTCCTCAGTTGGTGTTCTGAAGTCGCGTACTTGGATCCGCGCATTGGTTAGTCACATACTTGGGAGCTGTGCATCAAAGGAGGGAACTGTCACTACAGATCAAGTCCAATTGGGTATTGGGGTAAGGGTTCAACTGTAGGTTGGTAAGGTACTTGAGATTCCTTTACTTGTAACCGCTTGATTTGATAATGGTGGAGTTTCGGGAGTGGTGACCTGAAAATCACCTGGTGGAGTTTTTGCCATTAGGGTTTTCCCCATTCGTAAACAAATCACCGTGTTATTTATTTTCCGCTGCATATTTAGTTGTTGGTGATTTGTTTATGCTTCCATAAAATTGCATGATTAATTGATTAATTAATTACTTGGCTAAATTAATTAATTAGGGTTAATCACAAGGGGTCATTCAGATTGTGACCTATCAAGTGGTATTAGAGCAGGCACACTTTGATTAGGGTTTAATCTTTGCTGTGTTGATCCATTGACCCCTGTTTGTCATGGATAGAGGACAATCTTTAATTATACCTCCTTTATTTGATGGCACTAACTATGCATACTGGAAAGTACGCATGAGAGCTTTTTTGCAGTCCTTAAATGAAAAAGTGTGGCAAGCTGTAGAGATTGGCTGGACTAAGCCAACAGAAGATCTGGCCGATTAGGATGATACTAAGATCAAGGCGGCTAACTTTAACAGCAGAGCGTTAAATGCCCTATTTAGCGCAGTCACAAATGAGGAGTTCAAAAAGATATCCTCAACTGAAACTGCTAAGGAGGCTTGGACCATCCTCCAGACTACCTATGAAGGCACAAAGGCTGTCAAAGACTCAAAACTTCAGAGGCTCACTACAAGCTTTGAAGAAATTAAGATGGAGGAGGATAAGTCATTTGATGAGTTCTATGCCAAGCTCAAGGACATAGTGAACTCAGCCTTCAATCTTGGGGAAACCATCCCTGAACCCAAGATTCTAAGGAAGGTGCTCAGATCTCTACCTGAGAGATTCCATGCCAAGATTACGGCGATAGAAGAATCAAAGGACATTGACAAGATTCCTTTGACTGAGCTGGTAGGAAACTTGCAAACCTATGAGATAGGATTATCTAGGATTGGCAAGTTAAGTAAAGGTAAAAGCATGGCCTTGAAGGCAAAGAACAGTGATACTGATGAGTCTTCCGATGATAAAGATTCTAAGATGAAGTCCTACATCACTTGGCAATTCAAGAAGTTTATGAAGAATGCCAATGGAAGGAGCTTCGACAAGGACCGTAGGCAGTTCAGTTCTTCACAGTCTAAAAGCCAAGACAAAGGGAAGAAGGATGCTAAGGATGGAAGTCAGTACACTGTTCCTGCAGGACCAAAGTGCTTTGGATGTCATGGGTTCGAACACATGAAACATGAGTGTCCTACATATCTCAAGAGCATTGGGAAAAGTAAGGCACTTGCTGCAACTCTAAGTGACACTGAGCCTGAAGATGATTCCGACAATGAGGATGACGGAATCTTAAATGCCTTCAC
>NW_027070218.1:191064-257292 GCF_002906115.3 Quercus suber
TGTTTTTTATTTTTTTGTAAGTTAATTATGAATGAAAAAGGAATAAGAAGGAGGTGATGAAAGTGACTTCTCTATTTGGGCGTGACCGTAAGTAATACTCTCACTTACCAAGACCGGTCTTGCAAGAGGAACCCAAAGATAAATCATAAGTAAAATTCAGCCGAGACGATTGACCTCGACTAAGAAAAATCAAAGTCTATACGAGATATTAAATGGTGTGATGGCTAAAGCTTTAAAAATTCAACCACTTTTTGCCTGGGTTTCTTGACCAAAGGCCATATTTAGACGGAGATTGATTTGGGAGTGGTTCACATTGCTACTCTGATGAAAATGATATCTCTTGCCTGGAGACTGGATGGCCCACTTGACCCAACATTAGCCATATTACTCTAGTCAGGGAGACCTATGTCAGGAAAATTTATTGGGTATTTTATTAATTGACAAGTATTGACAAACCACACATTATTCTTCAGTCAGATATTCTATCCTGACGCAAAATCCTAAACAAAAGAAAAGGAAAACTTCTAGGCAGCTTCTCTTTATTTCCCTCCACCACAAAACTAGGAAAAAAAACAATAATTAAATATTTTGCTAGGTCAGGACATCAATTTATTTTAGCGTAGACAATGTTTGAATTTTATATCTTTTACGCGACAATATGAGACTTTATCTGTCCACCCTAAAGATAGAGGTTTGTTTTTTGTTTTTTATTTTTTTGTAAGTTAATTATGAATGAAAAAGGAATAAGAAGGAGGTGATGAAAGTGACTTCTCTATTTGGGCGTGACCGTAAGTAATACTCTCCTTACCAAGACCGGTCTTGCAAGAGGAACCCAAGATAAATCATAAGTAAAATTCAGCGAGACGATTGACCCTACTAAGAAAAATCAAAGTCTATACGAGATATTAAATGGTGTGATGGCTAAGCTTTAAAAATTCAACCACTTTTTGCCTGGGTTTCTTGACCAAAGGCCATATTTAGACGGAGATTGATTTGGGAGTGGTTCACATTGCTACTCTGATGAAAATGATATCTCTTGCCTGGAGACTGGATGGCCCACTTGACCCAACATTAGCCATATTAACTCTAGTCAAGGGAGACTATGTCAGGAAAATTTTGGGTATTTTATTAATCGACAAGTATTGACAAACACACACATTATTCTTCAGTCAGTATTCTATCCTGAGCAAAATCCTAAACAAAAGAAAAGGAAAACTCTAGGCAGCTTCTCTTTATTTTCCCTCACCAACAAAACTAGGAAAAAAAAACAGTTAAATATTTTGCTAGGTCAGGAAATCAATTTATTTTAGCGTAGACAATGTTTGAATTTTATATCTTTTACGCGACAATATGAGACTTTATCTGTCCACCATAAAGATAGAGGTTTTTTTTTGTTTTTTATTTTTTTGTAAGTTAATTATGAATGAAAAAGGAATAAGAAGGAGGTGATGAAAGTGACTTCTCTATTTGGGCGTGACCGTAAGTAATACTCTCACTTACCAAGACCGGTCTTCAAGAGGAACCATAGATAAATCATAAGTAAAATTCAGCCGAGACGATTGACCTCGACTAAGAAAAATCAAAGTCTATACGAGATATTAAAGGTGTGATGGCTAAAGCTTTAAAAATTCAACCACTTTTTGCCTGGGTTTCTTGACCAAAGGCCATATTTAGACGGAGATTGATTTGGGAGTGGTTCACATTGCTACTCTGATGAAAATGATATCTCTTGCCTGGAGACTGGATGGCCCACTTGACCCAACATTAGCCATATTACTCTAGTCGAGGAGAACCTATGTCAGGAAAATTTATTGGGTATTTTATTAATCGACAAGTATTGACAAACCACACATTATTCTTCAGTCAGATATTCTATCCTGACGCAAAATCCTAAACAAAAGAAAAGGAAAACTTCTAGGCAGCTTCTCTTTATTTCTCCTCACCACAAAACTAGGAAAAAAAACAATAATTAAATATTTTGCTAGGTCAGGACATCAATTTATTTTAGCGTAGACAATGTTTGAATTTTATATCTTTACGCGACAATATGAGACTTTATCTGTCCACCTAAAGATAGAGGTTTTTTTTTTTTTTATTTTTTTGTAAGTTAATTATGAATGAAAAAGGAATAAGAAGGAGGTGATGAAAGTGACTTCTCTATTTGGGCGTGACCGTAAGTAATACTCTCACTTACCAAGACCGGTCTTGCAAGAGGAACCCATAGATAAATCATAAGTAAAATTCAGCGAGACGATTGACCCGACTAAGAAAAATCAAAGTCTATACGAGATATTAAATGGTGTGATGGCTAAAGCTTTAAAAATCAACCACTTTTTGCCTGGGTTTCTTGACCAAAGGCCATATTTAGACGGAGATTGATTTGGGAGTGGTTCAATTGCTACTCTGATGAAAATGATATCTCTTGCCTGGAGACTGGATGGCCCACTTGACCCAACATTAGCCATATTGACTCTAGTCAAGGGAGTACCTATGTCAGGAAAATTTATTGGGTATTTTATTAATTGACAAGTATTGACAACCACACATTATTCTTCAGTCAGATATTCTATCCTGACGCAAAATCCTAAACAAAAGAAAAGGAAAACTTCTAGGCAGCTTCTCTTTATTTTCCTCCCACCAACAAAACTAGGAAAAAAACAGTAATTAAATATTTTGCTAGGTCAGGAATCAATTTATTTTAGCTAGACAATGTTTGAATTTATATATCTCTTACGCGACAATATGAGACTTTATCTGTCCACCATAAAGATAGAGGTTTGTTTTTGTTTTGTTTTTGTTTTTTATTTTTTGTAAGTTAATTATGAATGAAAAAGGAATAAGAAGGAGGTGATGAAAGTGACTTCTCTATTTGGGCGTGACCGTAAGTAATACTCTCACTTACCAAGACCGGTCTTGCAAGAGGAACCCATAGATAAATCATAAGTAAAATTCAGCCGAGACGATTGACCTCGACTAAGAAAAATCAAAGTCTATACGAGATATTAAATGGTGTGATGGCTAAAGCTTTAAAAATTCAACCACTTTTTGCCTGGGTTTCTTGACCAAAGGCCATATTAGACGGAGATTGATTTGGGAGTGGTTCACATTGCTACTCTGATGAAAATGATATCTCTTGCCTGGAGACTGGATGGCCCACTTGACCCAACATTAGCCATATTGACTCTAGTCAAGGGAGTACCTATGTCAGGAAAATTTATTGGGTATTTTATTAATCGACAAGTATTGACAAACCACACATTATTCTTCAGTCAGATATTCTATCCTGACGCAAAATCCTAAACAAAAGAAAAGGAAAACTTCTAGCAGCTTCTCTTTATTTTCCTCCACCAACAAAACTAGGAAAAAAACAGTAATTAAATATTTTGCTAGGTCAGGACATCAATTTATTTAGCGTAGACAATGTTTGAATTTTATATCTCTTAGCGACAATATGAGACTTTATTTGTCCACCATAAGATAGAGGTTTTTTTTTATTTTTGTTTTTTTTTTTTTATTTTTTGTAAGTTAATTATGAATGAAAAAGGAATAAGAAGGAGGTGATGAAAGTGACTTCTCTATTTGGCGTGACCGTAAGTAATACTCTCACTTTAAAGACCGTTCAATCGTCTCGGCTGAATTTTACTTATGATTTATCTATGGGTTCCTCTTGCAAGACCGGTCTTGATAAGTGAGAGTATTACTTACGGTCACGCCCAAATAGAGAAGTCACTTTCATCACCTCCTTCTTATTCCTTTTTCATTCATAATTAACTTACAAAAAAATAAAAAACAAAAAACAAACCTCTATCTTTATGGTGGACAGATAAAGTCTCATATTGTCGCGTAAGAGATATAAAATTCAAACATTGTCTACGCTGAAATAAATTGATGTCCTGACCTTGTAAAATATTTAATTACTATTTTTTTTCCTAGTTTTGTTGGTGGGAGGAAAATAAAGAGAAGTTGCCTAGAAGTTTTCCTTTTCTTTTGTTTAGGATTTTGCGTCAGGATAGAGTATTTGATTGAAGAATAATGTGTGGTTTGTCAATACTTGTCGATTAATAAAATACCCAATAAATTTTCCTGACATAGGTACTCCCTTGACTAGAGTCAATATGTCTAATGTTGGGCCAAGTGGGCCATCCAGTCTCCAGGCAAGAGATATCATTTTCATCAGAGTAGCAATGTGAACCACTCCCAAATCAATCTCCGTCCAAATATGGCCTTTGGTCAAGAAACCCAGGCAAAAAGTGGTTGAATTTTTAAAGCTTTAGCCATCACACCGTTTAATATCTCGTATAGACTTTGATTTTTCTTAGTCGAGGTCAATCGTCTCGGCTGAATTTTACTTATGATTTATCTATAGGTTCCTCTTGGAAAGACCGGCCTCGGAAAGTGAGAGTATTACTTACGGTCACGCCCAAATAGAGAAGTCACTTTCATCACCTCCTTCTTATTCCTTTTTCATTCATAATTAACTTACAAAAAAATAAAAAACAAAAAACAAACCTCTATCTTTATGGTGGACAGATAAAGTCTCATATTGTCGCGTAAGAGATATAAAATTCAAACATTGTCTACGCTGAAATAAATTGATGTCCTGACCTTGTAAAATATTTAATTACTGTTTTTTTTCCTAGTTTTGTTGGTGGGAGGAAAATAAAGAGAAGTTGCCTAGAAGGTTTCCTTTTCTTTTGTTTAGGATTTTGCGTCAGGATAGAGTATTTGATTGAAGAATAATGTGTGGTTTGTCAATACTTGTCGATTAATAAAATACCCAATAAATTTTCCTGACATAGGTACTCCCTTGACTAGAGTCAATATGGCTAATGTTGGGTCAAGTGGGCCAATGCAGTCTCCAGGCAAGAGATATGATTTTCATCAGAGTAGCAATGTGAACCACTCCCAAATCAATCTCCGTCTAAATATGGCCTTTGGTCAAGAAACCCAGGCAAGAAGTGGTTGAATTTTTAAAGCTTTAGCCATCACACCATTTAATATCTCGTATAGACTTTGATTTTTCTAAGTCGAGGTCAATCGTCTCGGCTGAATTTTACTTATGATTTATCTTTGGGTTCCTCTTGCAAGACCGGTCTTGGTAAGTGAGAGTATTACTTACAGTCACGCCCAAATAGAGAAGTCACTTTCATCACCTCCTTCTTATTCCTTTTTCATTCATAATTAACTTACAAAAAAATAAAAAACAAAAAACAAAAAATAAAAAACAAACATCTATCGTTATGGTGGACAAATAAAGTCTCATATTGTTGCATAAGAGATATAAAATCCAAACATTGTCTACGCTAAACTAAATTGATGTCCTGACCTAGCAATATATTTAATTACTGTTTTCTTTCCTAGTTTTGTTGGTGCGAGGAAAATAAAGAGAAGCTGCATAGAAGTTTTCCTTTTCTTTTTTTTAGGATTTTGCGTCAGGATAGAATATCTGACTGAAGAATAATGTGTGGTTTGTCAATATTTGTCGATTAATAAAATACCCAATAAATTTTCCTGACATAGGTACTCCCTTGACTAGAGTCAATATGGCTAATGTTGGGTCAAGTGGGCCATCCAGTCTCCAGGCAGGAGATATCATTTTCATCAGAGTAGCAATGTGAACCACTCCCAAATCAATCTCCGTCTAAATATGGCCTTTGGTCAAGAAACCCAGGCAAAAAGTGGTTGAATTTTTATAGCTTTAGCCATCACACCATTTAATATCTCGTATAGACTTTGATTTTTCTTAGTCGAGGTCAATCTTCTCGGCTGAATTTTACTTATGATTTATCTTTGGGTTCCTCTTGCAAGACCGGTCTTGGTAAGTGAGGGTATTACTTACGGTCACGCCCAAATAGAGAAGTCACTTTCATCACCTCCTTCTTATTCCTTTTTCATTCATAATTAACTTACAAAAAAATAAAAACATAAAACATAAAGCAAAAAGCAAACCTCTATCTTTATGGTGGACAGATAAAGTCTCATATTGTCGCGTAAGAGATATAAAATTCAAACATTGTCTATGCTAAAATAAATTGATATCCTGACCTAGCAAAATATTTAATTACTGTTTTTTTTTCCTAGTTTTGTTGGTGGGAGGAAAATAAAGAGAAGCTGCCTAGAAGTTTTCCTTTTCTTTTGTTTAGGATTTTGCGTCAGGATAGAATATCTGACTGAAGAATAATGTGTGGCTTGTCAATACTTGTCAATTAATAAAATACCCAATAAATTTTCTCGACATAGGTACTCCCTTGACTAGAGTCAATATGGCTAATGTTGGGTCAAGTGGGCCATCCAGTCTCCAGGCAAGAGATATCATTTTCATCAGAGTAGCAAGTTGAACCACTCCCAAATCAATCTCCGTCTAAATATGGCCTTTGGTCAAGAAACCCAGGCAAAAAGTGGTTGAGTTTTTAAAGCTTTAGCCATCACACCATTTAATTTCTCGTATAGACTTTGATTTTTCTTAGTCGTGGTCAATCGTCTCAGCTGAATTTTACTTATGATTTATCTATGGGTTCCTCTTGCAAGACCGGTCTTGGTAAGTGAGAGTATTACTTACGGTCACGCCCAAATAGAGAAGTCACTTTCATCACCTCCTTCTTATTCCTTTTTCATTCATAATTAACTTACAAAAAAATCTCATATTGTCGCGTAAGAGATATAAAATTCAAACATTGTCTATGCTAAAATAAATTGATATCCTGACCTAGCAAAATATTTAATTACTGTTTTTTTTCCTAGTTTTGTTGGTGGGAGGAAAATAAAGAGAAGCTGCCTAGAAGTTTTCCTTTTCTTTTGTTTAGGATTTTGCATCAGGATAGAATATCTGACTGAAGAATAATGTGTGGTTTGTCAATACTTGTCAATTAATAAAATACCTAATAAATTTTCCTGACATAGGTACTCCCTTGACTAGAGTCAATATGGCGAATGTTGGGTCAAGTGGGCCATCCAGTCTCCAGGCAAGAGATATCATTTTCATCAGAGTAGCAATGTGAACCACTCCTAAATCAATCTCCGTCTAAATATGGCGTTTGGTCAAGAAACCTAGGCAAAAAGTGGTTGAGTTTTTAATGCTTTAGCCATCACACCATTTAATATCTCGTATAGACTTTGATTTTTCTTAGTCGAGGTCAATCGTCTCGGCTGAATTTTACTTATGATTTATCTATGGGTTCCTCTTGCAAGACCGGTCTTGGTAAGTGAGAGTATTACTTACGGTCACACCCAAATAGAGAAGTCACTTTCATCACCTCCTTCTTATTCCTTTTTCATCATAATTAACTTACAAAAAAACAAAAAATAAAAAACAAAAAACAAAAAACAAACCTCTATCTTTATGGTGGACAGATAAAGTCTCATATTGTCGCGTAAGAGATATAAAATTCAAACATTGTCTACGCTAAAATAAATTGATGTCCTGACCTAGCAAAGTATTTAATTACTGTTTTTTTTCCTAGTTTTGTTGGTGGGAGGAAAATAAAGAGAAGCTGCCTAGAAGTTTTCCTTTTCTTTTGATTAGGATTTTGCTTTGTTTGACCAGAAACTTCTTTTCTTTGGGAAAGCTTTGGTTGACCATAAACTTGGTTCGTTTTTTAAGGCGGGTCTTACAAGTTACAATGATACAAGTCAGGCCATCCTTTTTTGCGTCCCTAACACTGTGAAGAAATCATTTCGGAGAAAGTGGTAAACTATACTGTTAAAATTTATGTCACTCTTTTAAACGTCATTTTTTTTTTTTTTGATGAATTCTTAAACGTCATATTGCTTATTGATAGGTCACAATATGAATGGCCCCTTGTGATTAACCCTAATTAATTAATTTAGCCAAGTAATTAATTAATCAATTAATCATGCAATTTTATGAAAGCACAAACAAATCACCAATCAACTAAGTGCGCAGCGGAAAATAAATAACACGGTGATTTGTTTACGAATGGGAGAAATCCTAATGGCAAAAACCCCACCGGGTGATTTTCAGGTCACCACTCCCGAAACTCCACTATTATCAAATCATGCGGTTACAAGTAAAGGAATCACAAGTACCTTACCAACCTACAGTTTAACCCTTACCCCAATACCCAATTGGACTTGATCTGTAGTGACAGTCTCCACCTTTGATGCACGGCTCCCAAGTACGTGACTAACCAATGCGCGGATCCAAGTACGCGACTTCAGAACACCAACTGATGAAGAATGGTTGGCTGCAAAGTTCTTCAGATCATCCTTTCTGATGAATAGCAGGAAGATGCTTGGTTACAAAACCCTATGGTGCAAATACACAGCAACTTCTTGATGGAAGATGAACTAGGTCAAGAACTTCGTCTGTTGATCACAATTTGCTTAAACAGAGATTGCTCAATGATAATGCAACTTGTGTCACCCAAAACGGCTCTTAAAATAATCCTTTTATATGTTTAGGGTTAGAAGAAAAGAAGGCTCAAAAACATATTCACGGATCCCAAGAAAATCAGATTGGAAATCTGACTTTTTAAATCTCGACAGATAGCAGGTGTCGAGGTAGCTATCGAGAGGTGTCGAGCTTTAAAAATTCTGCACTTCAACTTGCTTTCTCTTGGACAGGCTTGATGACTTCAACACTTGACCTTGAAACATTGTTTCTTGAAGTATTAAAAACACCTAGAACTACCCAATTACAAGCAAAGTGCATTTTGTCAAAGGATTAGCCAATTTACATAACTAAGTGACATATGTTCTTAAACAAGTTAAAACATATATGTCCTAACACTTATGAAAAATGTAGGAACAAAATATGCTTTTGGTTTTGGTAATTGACATCTCAAAATATGCAATGTCGTATACGTACGGCAATCTCTCTAGTCTTTACTCTGCAGGCTTAAGCTTAGAATTGATGCAAGATGATGGTGCGCAATGTAAATGACCTTATGGTATTATTTCAAGTTAATAAGACTCTACACTAAGCACTAGTATCAAATGTGCTAAATGCTAAATTTTTAGCATTTAGCATACTAAACATAAAAAATTACTTTCATGAGATGTGTCAGATGCTAAATAATTAATTTATATAAATAATTAGTTTCTTATAAATAATTAGTCTCACTTTTCTACTCTAACAAAACTTGAAAAGTGATAGCTACCTAGTCTCGGGTCATTTTGGAGGTCATGTTCAAAGTTTTTGGACTTTCAAGTTTCAACAAGGCATATTGACTCCAGTAAAAAGAAGCGGAAAAAAAAAAAAGATTTGTGTGGCTTCATCCCTGTTTTTAAAAATCAGGTCGGGAAAAGAATTGGAAAAGGCCCGATTTTCTGTTCCAGTTATTGTTAGATCAATGGTCGAACGACTGATTTCATAATTAATTTAATTCATAATTCTAATTAAATAAAAAAAATGAAATTTATGATAAAATGTAACTACAAAAAAATTAACATTAAATTTATAAGGGAAATGCTAACGAGTGCCCTTTTTTTTTTTTCTTTTCCCATAAAAACTTTCTTTAACTGGATTCTTAACTAGTGCCCTAAAAACACTCGTTAACATAACCCAATTTATAATGACCTTTTGTGAGTTCCTTTTGTTTTAGATAGTTCCCAGGCCCAATGCTAATATGGGATCTTGGGTCACTATGAAGGGGTTGGAGTAGAAGTTGGGTGAACTGGGTCTAGTTCTCCGCGGCTTATTGGAGTCATTATATGAACCAGTCTGTGTGCAAATCACATTGAACTCCACAAGGAAAAATAAATATATATATATATATATATATGATCTGATCACGTCACGTCACGTTATCATTCCTATGTCTAATGTCTTTGATGCCATCTGACATTTGAATATCTGTTATTCGACTTAGACTAGAGTGACAAACTGACAATTAGCCAAACACAATCCTGGACTAGGGCATTGGTTCAGCATTATAATCCAATGGAATCCAGAAAATTGTATTTAAATAACAATGTTAGGTCAAGAACAATATTGTTTGAATTTGGAAATACTTCCTTGATTCCTAGTAAAAATAAATTTTTGTGGAGGAGGACTTATTAGCAACGTATATGAGGGAGTTAAACGCTAAAAAAAAAAAAAAAAAAAAAAAAAAAAAAAAAAAAGAGATGACTACATTGATTATAAATCCAGCAACAAAAAGCTTCCCACGAGGGATAGAGATGAAGAGGATTGGACCTCTTCAACTATTTTTAATCATGATTAAGCTAGTTGGTTTTTATGCGTTCTTGAGCAAGGAAAGACTTGGAAAAATTCCCCCCACCCCCAAAAAAAAAAAAAAAGTAGAAGACGACTTTGGTCTTGAGATAGGAAGACTTGAAAAATTAAATTGTGGTCCCCAACAATTATAATATAAGCATTTATATATACATATATATATATATATAAAATCAAAAATTAAAAAAAAAAAAGTTAAGTACTTTAATAAGATAAAAACTTTTACACATTAGAGTTAAATAACACTATAATCATAAATTAAACTTATATTTTGATTTCTAAATTTTTAGCTTTTTTTTTCCCCCTTTTGAGAGAAAATATTGCGTACTAAGAAATCGTTAGACTCACATTTTTCTAGAAGCTTGAACTCTGACTCTTTTCCTCTTTCCCCCACCCTACAAAAACTTTGTACATGTGAAATGATGAATAAGTCAAGGGTACATGGTTGTAATGTAGGCACCTTTTAGCCACAAAAGAACTGACAAATTAGTATTCAAAGAAATTCAGTCCATGCTCTAGTCTTATCCTTTTTTTCACGTGGGAAGACCACTTGAACCAAGGCCATCAAAACCCTAATAATATTATCTATATGTGAGATTCTAACTCTTTTTTTTTTTTTTTTTTGGTGGAGAGGAATATAAAATTACTTCTTTGAAAATGAATATCAAAACTTTTTGATAATGAATAAACTTTATTTCTGTATAAATTACACTTTAAAAAGTTAGCATAAAAATTTGAGGCAATTTTCAATTATATCATATGTTTTGATGTTATTAGTGTTGAGTAAACTCTGTTTTAATCAATAACTCTCTAGAGTTAAACCCACTTCACAATGGGTTTCCAGTCTTTATTTATTTTTTTATTTTTTTGGTTATCCCTCTGCTTGATGCCAAGCTAATTTTTCAATACGCGAATACTGAACAGCAATACAAGAAAGATATATAAATAAAAAATAACTTCTTCTTTTTTTGGGTATTACTAGACTTATTGTTACCAAGGAAGTCGATACCGTACTGGTACCGGCCATACCGGCCGGTACATACCGTACCGGTTGCATACCGGTATCGAAACATTAACGTTTCGTACCGGTTTAAATACCGGCCATGTACCAACTATACCGGCCAATTTCGGGCCATATCGACCGGTATAGAAATTTTTTTTTTTTTTTTATTTTTGAATTTTTGTTAGGGTAGAATGGTAACTTACTTGCATTAACTTATTAGTATTATTTGTTTTCTTAGTATGCAATGGTAACTTTTAAGCTTTCTATTTTTTATATTGTGTGTGTTTTTTTTTTCTTTTAATTGATACTAAAGTCTAAAATTATGAATAATTAGTTTTGAATTGAGGAAATGTTTTATGGTAAAATTTTATATTTATTATAATATATATACACACACATACATATATATATTTATTTATAAATATAAAAAATAGCGGTAAACCCGAAACGGTACATAGGCATTGACCGATATCCGAAATATACCGTACTACTGGGCAAACCAGTACAGCCTCTGGTACGGTATTGACTCCCTTGATTGTTACATGAAATGAAAAGAAATCACCTAGCCTCAAAACTTCAAAGAATAGTAAGGATCAACAAGGAAAAAATGTACATGTGAAAGGGAAAATTATTTGCATAGTCCCGGACTAAGCAATAACAGCCTGTGTGAAAGACAGGGAATTGTATGTAAAATAAAAGGCAAAAATGTAAAACTGACATTCTAACTTTCACAGTTTTTCATTTCAGTCCTCTAACTTTCAGTTTGTCAATTCAATTCTCTAACTTTCAATTTTTGTCAATTCAAGGCTCCGTTACAATTTAGTTAGTGGTTGCCGTAAGAACCCCTGAAATGATGCCGTTTTGTAGAGTGTTTTTTTTTTTTTTTTTTTTTTTTTTTTTTTTTTTTTTTTTTTTTTTTTATAATTCGGAATTAAAATAAAATAAAAATAAAAAAACCTCTATCGAAGCACACAACTAGTTATCATAGTCCTCTCTTCTTTTACTAAACTTAAACATAATTTTTCTTATTCCAGTAGACCGAACATCCTTGGGAATTTCCATCACAACCCGAGACGTCTCAACAGGGCCAGAGACAGAGCGGATGCATCAGTATCATGAGAAGTGTCATTGTCACCGTGGTGGCTCAATGTCTCGTCTAAACTCAAACTCGAGTTACTCCCCAAACATGTGGTGGTGACTTCACCGCACTCCACCTGGTTGTTACTCCCATTCCCATTCCCAAGTCCAGGTGATTGGCTAGTGAATTCCTGAACAGTAGACCCGTTCTGCTTCAGTGAAGAAGTGTTGGGAATCAGTCTAGTGAGCAGACTTCAGTCACCTTCAAAACCGATTCAGTCACCTTCATCTTGGAAAACCAATTCGGTCTCTCTCTCTCAAACGGACTCAGTCTCTCTCTCTTAAACCGCCGATCCCCTCTCTCTCTCAAATCCGACTCAGTCTATCTTCCTTTTCCCCAAATTCGTTAGGGATTTGGGTCTTTGTTTTGTTTTGATTCAGGGGAAGGGGAATGACGGCCTTAATTTTTTTTTTCTTTTAGATTTTTCTTATTTTCTTTTAATTCCAAATTTAAAAAATAAAAACTCTACAAAATGGCGTTGTTTTAAGGGTTCTAACAGCAGCCACTAATTGAATTGTAACGGAGCCCTGAACTGACAAAAATTAAAAGTTAGAGGACTGAATTGATAAAAGTGAAAGTTAAAGGACTGAAATGAAAAACGGTGAAAGGTAGAGGGTCAGTTTTGCATTTTTGCCAAAATAAAACTTTGTCCATCATTTTGGGAGTAATTCTTAAGTGTTTCCAGAGCACCACATTCATAATAGAGTCCACTTATTAAATTCATGATAGGGACTACCATGAATATGAGAAGAGAAAGCACAATTTTTTCATACTTCGAGAGTACCGAATTTTTTATCAACTTGCAATCTATTGGTAGAAATGAAGTACTCTGCCTCCAGATTCATGTGCAAGTGAGATTTGTAAGTGTACTGGGTGTAAACACTTTATAAATAGAGGACCCTCAGTACGTTCAGGTCATACTAAACCCCCTACACACTTTTCTCCTTATATGATCACTACCTCTACTGGATCAGGATCACTATTCTTATTTGAGGCCAACAAGAAAAACCCGCCCATATCCTTAGCAATAATTTAAACAACAGAAAAAAGGTTCTTACTTCTGAGCTATGGCTTGGCAACGAAAGCAATTAAGAGTTGTTTCATTTACACTCTTATTTGCATGGTCTGTTTTGCTATCCTCCTGCAAGGCTAATCCTAGATCAACGGCAGAAGCTGAGGCGCTACTCAGATGGAAAAAAAGCCTCCCAGACCAACCAATTCTGAAGTCATGGGTAGCACACACCAATTCAACTGCTTTAAGTCCATGCAAATGGCGTGGAATCGCATGCAACGATGAAGGGAGCGTGACTGAAATATACCTTAATTACACGGGATTAAAAGGTACCCTCGAAAACTTAGATCTCTCTTCCTTCCCAAACCTTCTTAGCCTTGATCTCAAAGAAAACCAACTCACAGGTACCATACCAACAAACATTGGCACACTCTACAAACTAAAATTTCTTGACCTTTCCACAAATTCCCTCAATGGCTCATTACCTCTTTCTCTTGCTAATCTCACTCAGGTTTATGAGCTTGATTTGTCCCGAAACAATATTACAGGAGAACTAGACCCACTTTTATTCCCTGATGCAACCAGTCAGTCCAAAACAGGACTCCTTAGCCTCAAAAACTTTCTCCTCCAAGATAATATGCTTGGTGGCAGAATTCCTGGAGAAATAGGAAATTTGAAATACCTGGATGTACTGGCTCTTGATGGGAATTATTTTTGTGGTCCAATCCCTCAATCCATAGGTAATTTGAGTGGCTTAACTGCACTTCTCCTTGACGAAAATGAGCTTTCAGGACAAATCCCGCTAGCATTGGGACTTTAAAACTAGAAGATTTGCGCCTGTTCACTAACCGGTTATCTGGTTCTGTACCAGATGAAATAGGAAATCTTTCTTCATTAGTTGTTCTACATCTGGCTGAGAACAACTTCACAGGCCACTTACCGCAACAAGTGTGTCAAGGTGGAAAGCTTGTCAATTTTAGTGCAGCCTTCAATAATTTCTCTGGTCCTATCCCAGTTAGTCTTAAAAATTGCCGAACCTTGTTTAGAGTTCAGCTTCAGTATAACCAACTAACAGGGCATATAGACCAGGATTTGGGAGTGTACCCAAATCTCAATTATATTGATTTGAGTTACAACAGGTTGCAAGGTAAACTCTCTCCAAACTGGGTTGAAAGCAAAAACTTGACATTGCTGAGACTTGCTGGAAATATGATGAGTGGTCAAATCCCCAGTGAGATTGTTCAATTGAGCAAAATGGTAAAACTTGACCTTTCTTCCAACCAATTTTCTGGTAACATACCAGCAGAAATTGGAACGTTATCCAAATTGTCCAACCTAATCCTGAAAGACAACAAGCTTTCCGGAGAGGTACCGGCAGGAATTGGAGGACTGTCCAATTTGGTGTCTCTAGACCTTTCCATGAACTTGCTAAGTGGGCCAATTCCAGATGAAATAGAGGGTTGCTGGAAGCTGCAAGAACTGTGGTTGAGCAAAAATTACTTGAATGGCACAATCCCCTATCAAATTGGGAATCTCCAGGCCTTACAAGATCTAGATCTCAGCTTCAACTCACTAATAGGAGAGATACCACCCCAGCTTGGGAGCCTTTCTGATTTGGAATACTTGAACCTCTCCAACAATAACCTCCACGGTTTAGTCCCCACGTCACTAGGCAGCATGATGAGCTTGGTTGGCGTCAACCTGTCAAACAACAATTTAGAGGGTCCTCTTCCTGAGGGAAAAATCTTTGAATCGGGTATATTGGAGGCTTTTAGTAACAACAAAGATCTATGTGGCAAAATCCAAGGTTTGCGACGATGCGATGCCTCAGTTGTAAAGAAGGGTGGTGGAAATAAGAAAAGCAAAATTGTAGTAGTCATCGTTGCTTCATTAGTCAGTGCATTGTCACTTTCATTTGCCTTTGTTGGGATTTTTGCATATCTCCAAAAGCGGCACTCAAGGAATATGAAAGATGAAAACACATCAAAGACTGAACATCCGTTCTCAATATGGTACTTTGACGGGAGGGCCGTGTATAAGGACATCCTTGAAGCTTCAAAAAACTTCGATGACATGTATTGTATTGGGGTGGGGTCATCTGCAAAAGTTTACAAAGTAAAAATACCAGGCGGTCAAGAATTAGCAGTGAAGAAGCTGAGTTCCCAGGCCGAAAGCATAGGGACTGTGGATATAAAAAGTTTTACCAATGAGTTAGCAGCTTTAACAGAAATAAGGCATCGAAACATTGTGAAGCTTCTTGGCTTTTGTTTCCATGAAGTGCACACGTTTTTTATTTATGAATTCATGGAAAAAGGAAGCTTAGCTGATATGCTATGTGGCAAAGAAGCAAAGGACTTAGGCTGGTCAACTAGGATACAAACCATTAAAAGTGTGGCCAATGCTTTATCTTATATGCATCATGATTGTGTCCCACCTATAATTCACCGAGACATCTCTAGTAAGAATGTTTTGCTGAGTATTGACCTTGAAGCCTATGTCTCCGATTTTGGCACTGCAAGGTTCTTGAAGCCTGATTCATCTAATTGGACAACAATTGCAGGCACGTATGGCTATCTCGCCCCAGGTAAGCTTCTCTCTATTATATATAGCTTTTGCTTTGCTTGAACATATTTGTGTTTATTTTTTTCGTTCTGGTTAACATATGTGCATTGGATATTACATATTGATTAAATAGTAAAATATTATTTTGGTCATTAAATTTTACTAAAAGTTTGTTTTCTATCCATTAATTTTAAAAAGTTCTTTTTTTCATTCATAAACTTTGTAAAGAGTTTTTTCCAATAGTTTAGAAACAAAAGTGAAAATGCAGAAGTAACTTCTTTTCAATATTTAGGAATGTAATTTTTTTTTTTTTTTTTTTAAAGTTTACAGATAGAAAGTGAAATATTCTCAACAGTTTATGGATAAAAGATTTTTCAATAATTTAGAGACTAAAAAAGAAAATTTTAAAATTTAGAGATGAAAAACAAACTTTTAATAAAGTTTAGGGACAAAAATAATATTTTACACTTAATTAAACGTTTAAAGTCACATACCAAGGCCTTGTGGCTTAATATTATTATCTAGACCCTTTTACAAGGTGAATTAAGGTTCAAATCCCTCTCTCCACATGTTATAACAATTGAATTACCAATATATATATATATATATATATATTAAGAATATTTATTTCATTCCCTCATTGTTTAAAAGTTTTAAGGCTTGAAGTAAGAGGGAATAAAATGGTTAGGAGGCAACAATTATTCCTCCATTTCTCCCTCTTTAATTTTTGTAACTAAATCTTGTTATCTTTCAACAAATGACCCATCAAAATGATCAATTTGTTTTTTGTTTTTTACTTTTTATAATATATATTTAAATTACAGATAATAACAAATAACAAATGACAATGGCTCAATATTTTTTTTATATAAAAAAAAAATGAGTAAAATATTATTGTTATTATAAAATGATTTGTTTCTATTCCTTCTATATGTAAATAAATATTGGAGTAAAATGTTTAAGTTCAAATCTTCTTCAAAATTGTTTATTTCTTTTTTTTTTTTCTTTCTTTTTTTGTAGAGTTTGCTTATACAATGGAAGTGAATGAAAAATGTGACATCTATAGCTTTGGTGTTTTGGTACTTGAGGTTCTAATGGGAAAGCATCCAGGCAAACTCATTACTGATCTACATTCCTCAGTTGGTGCAAGTGTTCATCTAAAAAATGTGTTAGACAATCGTCTTTCACCTCCCACAAGTCAAAAGATTGTTGATGAGTTAGCTCAAATGTTGAACTTAGCGGTTTCATGTTTATGTGTCAATCCACAGTCTCGGCCAACCATGCAAAGTGTGTGTCAACAGCTTGAGATGCAGGCTTCTAATAACTAAGAGCATCTCCAGGAGCATAGCATATTAGCTATAATTTGGAGAAGTTGTGTACTGTGGATGCTCCCGCGGCTTCTCCATACTTCATTTTTTTTTGGCTTATGAACAGTAGCCCATCAAGTCTGATGGGCTACTATTCATTCTTCAAATATATATTTTCTATTATAATAATGATGTGTTGTATAAAAAAATGTTGGAAGATGTGTAGTTGTTAAAAAAAAAAAATAATGAATGAAAAAATAATATTTAAATGAGATAGAGAATAGGATAGAGAATTTGTTGAAAGTGTATTTGAAAAAGTAAGTAGGCAAAAGCTAAATGTCACTGTTCATGAGCCAAACAGTACAAAAATTTGGCTAATCTGCTGGAGATGCTCTAAAGTAGTCTTGTCTTGCTCCATGTGTGTAGGCAACTGTGTATGATTTTTTGGGTATCTATGTTTGTAAGACTAAACCGTTATGCAATAGACACCGAAAATTCAATAGAAATTTTCATGCCCTTTCTCATGTAGAATTGCCATTACTCATTTGGACCCAACATAAACACAAAATAAAATAAGAAGAATAAATTTTTTGTGAAATTTTGGTGCCCTTAATCTTATTGCTAATAAAAATATGTGTAACATGGGGTATCTATGTTTGTAAGATTAAACCGTTATGTTAGAGATACCGAAAATTTAACAGAAAGTTTCACACCATTTCTCATGTAACACTAAAGCGATATGCTAGAGACACCGAAAATAAAATGGGATATCTATGTTCTTTCAAATGTATTTCTGGTTCTCCATAAAACTTAGTGAATCTCCATTCTTCTTTTGAATATTTGAAGAATGAACATTTGTTGATGGTAGTGTCAATATGATTCTTGAAGTAACTTTAAATGGTAACATTGAAGTTTACCTGCCAAAATAACACTAAGCCACCCCCTTTATTCCACCTGTCATATTGTAGTCTTGCTTCATCCCCATGTCTCGGCTAAAAACATGATAGAGAAATCGTTTTACCCTCAACAAATTGGCAAGCTCTTTCACTACTTGTGGGTAAAGTTAACTGCCACTTGAACTGTATTCTCATGTGAAATGCTCATAAAGTCGTATTCTCAAGTGAAATGCTCATAAAGTCAAAGTTTAGAAATTGTTCTTTTTGGGGCTCATATCCCTCATGATTTTGTTCTCCTTTTGGGTCTCTACACGTAGCCGAGGCAAACAGGCAAGCCAGGTTGGGTTTAGGTTGGGTTGGGTTGAGTTGACCCATATTTTCAAACGAACTTTTTCTTTTTTTAATTACAAAAACAAATCAATTGCAATCTTTTTAAAGAGAATGAATAAAATCAACCAAAGAAATGAGTTGCGCCTAATGCCACTTGTTAATTTCCTTCCAATTATGAAAGTTTTTAGCATGATTATAATTCTTTATAGTCACGAATTCATAATGAAAAAATCTTCAATGTTAATGACTCATTGTCAAAATGCTTGTAATTCTAAATTTACAACATTAAAGAAAGATAGATCTAAGGAGTACCAAAAAATATATATTTTAAGTTCACACCGGTAGTAATATCATTTCCACCAAAAAAAACTATGGAGCAATGGAGGCGTAGGCGCGGTTCAAAGATTAGGTGTTAGTGTTAGGTTCTAAAGATTTAGGATTTTATGTATTTAGAACTCTAATGTGTAACGTTGGCAAACCATGATCAAAACAATATGTTTAGTCTTGTTTAGGCTTGCTTAAAGTATGTTTATTTGTAAAACTGGAATCAAGTGATTGCAGATTTATTGGACTAAATATGTAAGGCTCGATCGATCGAAAATTAGACTCGATCGATCGAACCACATACAGATTTATTTTTTTGCAGAATTCCAGTTCAGCCCAAACTCTATTTAAACGTCTTGGGGTTCAAGTAAAACACTCATATATATAAGGAAAACCCTAGAACGTTTTTGGGACTTTTTTCTGCAGAGACAGGCCTTTATATAGCAGTAGAAATCAGTTACTTCTGCCAATCGTTGTAGGGTTTGGAGGATTCAGTGGATAACTTCCTTAACTGCCACAAGGGTTACCTCTTCAGAAACTGCGTTGAGACTTGAGCGATACAGCTTTTGGTCGATAGGGTGCTTAGTCTTGCTGTGAATTGACCTCGTCCGTCATTAATGATGGACGAGGTCTAGCTCTTTATTAACCCATCTCGTCCGTCACTACTGAAGGACGAGATATGCAGCCCGCTCGTCCTACACTGGACGAGCGTACATGGATATTGGTGGCAATGGAGGGATGAGGGTATTAAACACAGCTGAGCACTGAGGTGGACGACCATAAGGACGAGTGTTTGAACTTGGATGTTTTCTGGCACCATCAGTTATAATTCTTTATAGTCACGAATTCATAATGAAAAAATCTTCAATGTTAATGACTCATTGTCAAAATGCTTGTAGTTACAAATTTACAACATTAAAGAAAGATAGATCTAAGGAGTACCAAAAAATATATATTTTAAGTTCACACCGGTAGTAATATCATTTCCACCAAAAAAAAAACTATGGAGCAATGGAGGCGTAGGCGCGGTTCAAAGATTAGGTGTTAGGATTGCTTGTTTGGATTTTTTATTTTTTATTTTTTTTAGTTTAATAGATTCAGCTTGTTTTGTCACTTTGTGTAAGTTGACAAGTAGTGATACTGTGTTAGTAATTTAGTAGTATTAGAGTAGTGTATAGTCAAATCAAATATATTGCTTTGTTTACTTGTTTTCAGTTTTCCTTTCATCTCAACTTTTTTTTTTTTTTTAATAAATGGATTGTCAACTTGTCATGTGACTTTTCTTGGCTATTGGCTAGGCAGTAAGTTGCCACCCAACTATCCTCTGTGTTTTATGCACCTAGCACCCAAGGCGTAGTTTAAATATTTTTTAGCGATTTTTTTTTAAATGGGTCATGTGATGGGTTAGTCAGGTCAGGTTAACTTGCAAAAAATCGAGTCGGGTCACAGATTAACCCATTTTTGCTTTACAAAATCATGTTCAGGTAAGATATTTTTTAGGCCAGGTCAACAAATTCTTATCCATTTTGCTATGTCTATCTACACGCAATCTTTGTCATCATGAGTTAACAAACCACACCAGTAGCAAAAAATTGGAATTCTATCATGTCTAAAGGAGACCCAACCTTCGCAACCCTATCCAAATTACACCTTCCATCCTTGACATAACGGTTTCGAGATATCAATGTTGACTCTAATTCTTATAAAATTTCCTACCATCAACTTAGATTTTTCTTGTAACCATACCACCATGTCTAGAGTTTCGTCAAGGTCTCTATCTTTGTTGTCATTTTTTTAATTTGGTAAGTTATGGATTTCAACCCAAAATGTTGCTTTATCGAATTTTGAATATTTTATAGGACTATTATCGTTATAGCGCCTTAAAACCACCCAATGTTTGTCAAAGACCCATGGATCACTCCTCAACACCCTTTCTGCATCGATACAAATTCAAAAACAAAAAACAACATATGATCGTCCAAGTCAATTATTCGGAAGCTTTTTCGGGTTCGCCATAGTGGTTTGATTCCCTTGAAGGTTTTGGCTACTACATCTCAAAGCTCTTTTATTATTTTTTTTGAAAAAATCCGTTAAAATGACCACTTGATTAGGGATTTAAAAAGAGAGAGTCGGCTCCATTCCTTGGTTAGGGATTTCGTTGCTAATGCCAAGGAAAAACTAAAAAGAGCCCTAGGTGTTGCTAGAAGGTTATTTTTCTCCCTACAAACCCTATTCACAATGATGCTCTTAAATTGCTAAAAAATTGTTTTTAGCAAAACAAACAACAAAATATATGCTACATTGATGGTGTCATAAAAAAAAAATTTCAACTTGCTACAGTGAATTGGTACTAGTACTAGTTCACTATAACAAGTTGCTACTTGCTTTTAGTATTTTTTTTTTTAATTCCATTTCTCACATTCACCCCCCCCCCCTCTCTCTAGTCCCTCTCTCTATCATTCCTCTCACTCTTTCTCATCTCAAAATTCTTACTCTCTCTTGTCCCTCTTTCCTCTCTTTAATCAGCATTAATAAAAATGCAACAAAAAAAAAATATTTATTTAACTTTTTATTTTATTTCATGTATTGCACTGATTATAGACTTGTATTACAATAACGTACACTAAGGGAGCTTACTATAATCTTTATTTAAAATTTTTTTTTTTCCTAGAATACATAATCATACTGCCACATTCAGATCGGACACCAACTGTATATAATAATAATTATTATCATAACACTAAATCAAAAAAAAAAAAAAAAATATTATCATAAGAGAATCCCCAGTGAGGTCGCTAAATTGACAAATTAGTCAATTTAGCAACCAACCCTTCAAAACTTTATAAACCACTGTGCAAGCAGTCGAGGCAGAAATCCTTCACTCCTTTTATTCAAGAGCTACACAGTTTCACTTAGAATTAAGGTGGAGAATGATGATCCCCGTCATCAGAAAAAAACCGCGGATGTTTATGCGTACCATTACTACTATCTCCGACCCTTTGTCCAAAACTATAATTGTGGTCCCGCCTACTCATCGAACGACGCTTTACATCTGAAACATCAAACGACGGTTTTTTAAAAATAGACGTTCCCTAAATTTAAATTAAATTTATAAAAAAAAAAAAAAAAAAAAAAACACGAAGAAAGAAAAGAAAATAAAAGAAAGGTCTGAACTAGCGAAATCTGAAGAGCACCCATGTACGGATGTACCCATATTTCCAATGCTGAAGGATTTTTTTTTCTTTTTTTTTAAATAATAAAAACAGTTTTTTTTTTTTTTTTGGAGGGAAGTTATTAGTTACTATTACTGAATCAATTTATATCGATAAAAATATCATATTCAATGCTGACTAATATTTATCCGAATAAACATTCATGAAAAACCAAAAGTGCTCTAATAATTATAGAAGTATAAGAAATTAAGAATAAATTAAAGATATTGTAATTAAGACTTAAGAGACATCTCTTCGCTTCCTTCTTTGGTTTTTGTCTTTGAAGTTGGAGATAGTTTCTTCTTAATATATCCTTATTCATTAAAAATAAAAATAAATTAAAAGAAAAATACTTAAAGAGACATGATATATAGTACTAATTGAACAAGGAATATGATGAAGCAAAGCGGAAGGAATAGAAATTAGGAGATTGAAAAAATAATAATTAAAATAGCAATTTTATGTTCATTAGTTTTTTACGATAAATTCTAGGTGGTAGTGATAGGGATAAAAAAGTGGATATCAGTAGTAGACTCAGATTATAATCGATAACGGCTTTTTACTTAGAATTTGTTGTGAAAATATTATAGAATTAGTATGACTCTAATTAATTAAAACACTAAATATAGTTTTTTTGAGAAATTATTTTTTTAATTGATAAGATAATATTCAAACTTATGTCGTCCGCTTCATGATATGGAGACATTAACCTTCTAAATTAAATTTCCTTTTTTTAAGAAGCTCTTTTCTTTTAAATGTTTTGCACAATAAGTTTCTCAAATATATATATATATATATATATANTGTGGTAATTGGGATATGGTTCGATCGGCCTATGGATTTTGGTAGTGGTGGTGGGTTGGTGGGTCATTGATTTGGTTGTGGTGGTGGGTCATGTCATGGGTTGCTGTGGGTGTGGAGGCCCATTGATCGACTTGTGGTGGTTGGGTTGGTGGGTCACATCGTGGATTGTGGGTGTAGTGGGTCATTGATTTGGTTCTGGTGTGGTTGGGTTGAGGCGGAGTTGTCATTTGTGTGGTGGTTTTTGGCTGATTTGGGTCATTGGGTTGTGATGTGGTGGTAGTTGGTGGTGGTTTTTTTTTTTTTTAATTATAGTTGCGGTGGTTTTAGTTGGGTTTGATATGGAATTTTTTTTGGGACGGTAAGTTTTATGGCCATGGGTTATGGCGACTAGTTTTGCTAGCAGTGGGTTGTGGGTGGTTGTTTTTGTTGGTTATTATTGCTTCAAGGAAAGAAGAGTGACGAAGAGAGGTGTTAAAATAGATAAAATATCTTTTTGCGTTGTAAAGTGAGATGTTAGAATAGATAAAATAGACTTTTGAGTTGTTAAAAGCTAAATTTTTTAGCACCATTACTGTGAATGTTCTTAGAGATGGATTTGTGTTCCTTCTAGCAACACTATTACCAATAGGAAGATAATTTATCCCTAAGTAAGAGAAACTTGAGCTACAAGGCTAAAACAAATAGGTGATACACCATACAAATAAGTCATTGTTGACTTCTTTTATGGTTAGTACATAAACTTTTGAAAGTCTACTTTCTTCCACACAGTGCCGGCTCAACACACCAAGCAAGTGAGGTGATCGCCTAAGGCCCCCAAGGAAAAAAAAGGCCTCAAATTTTAACCAATCAAAAATTTTAAGTCCCAAAATGTTAGATGATAAAATAATGTCAATGTTGACCCAAATAAAACCAATAAAAACCAAAATTTGCTAACTCAATTATTGTGAAAAATGTTATATATCGTTACATTACTTCTACCCAATAGGATCTATTTTCCAAAAGTATTTATTAATCCCAAAATTTAACCAGTAAATAAAATGTATATTTTTTTTAATCAAAGAAAAAACTAGAACAAATAAATTTTTCATTTGATATGTAACCTTTCACCTTCTCCATGGGTGTTTTTTAGTGTAGAATTCATTAACTCCCACACAGAAAAGCTAAAAAAAACACACACCCTCTCTCGACCAAACAACTAAAATTTAAAGACAGAAATTATATACATATTCAATCTCAGATCTCAATTTTCCTTGTACGAATTGCTGGAAAATTTGCCCCACACTCTATTTAAAGCATAAAAAAGAAATTTTTTTAAAGCTGTAGCTACTACGCTTCAGACCTTCTTCTCCTCATTTAAGTCTGATCCTCAGGTTTGTCACTTCTCTAGAACCTTTGTATCTTTCCTGAACTTTCTCATAATTCAAGCTATCTTGTTTTACTTTCTCTTTATTTTATTCTTGGTAATTACTTTAAATTCTGACATAGCACATAGGAAAACTCATTTGCATTCGTTCATTCATTTAAAATATTGGTTGGGATGTGGAGTAGCATAGGACCATAAATTTATTTTATTATTATTTTTAGTAATCATGGAACTAAGTCTGTGCTTATCTCTTAGGGTTTTAATTTCTTAAATAAATTTCACAATAGATTTTTTTTTTTTTTTTTTTGGTTGAGAATTTCGTTGATTCGTTATAAAAAAAATTTACTTGTATACTCTTGTATAGGTCCACACTAACACTAGTTGTTATTTTGTTAACAAATAAAACTATTTTTGTGAGAAAAAAAAAAAAAAAACAACGGATAATAAATTTTAATATTTATATATATTTTTAAAAAAGCACCACTCAAAATTGTTATCTTAGCTCCAAAATACATTAAACCGGCCCTGATTCCATTTAATTCTCTATATAATTTATTCCTATGTCTATTAATATTAACTTGATTTTCAAATTTCATACTTTAAAAAATGCAACAAAAAAAAAAATATTTATTTAACTTTTTATTTTATTTCATGTATTGCACTGATTATAGACTTGTATTACAATAACGTACACTAAGGGAGCTTACTATAATCTTTATTTAAAATTTTTTTTTTTCCTAGAATACATAATCATACTGCCACATTCAGATCGGACACCAACTGTATATAATAATAATTATTATCATAACACTAAATCAAAAAAAAAAAAAAAAAATTATTATCATAAGAGAATCCCCAGTGAGGTCGCTAAATTGACAAATTAGTCAATTTAGCAATCAAATATATATATATATATATATATATATTTGGCAAAACTAAAAAAAAAAAAGTGTAATTATATGTTTAGTACTCAATACGTATCCCATATTCTTCTTTAAAAAAAAAAAACACGTGTCCCATATTTTAAAATAAACCATATCCTTTTAACGTTTTATTTTATTCCTTAACTTTTAAGTTAGTGTCAAAAAAAAGTCCCTGTCATTAAATCTTATATTGATTATCTCTACGTATAAAAGAAGCAAATAAAATACTTTATAATAACCAATCGCTTTTATCTTTTGTTGCTATCAAAATCATGGAATTTCACTGAACATCTTCCCTTAAAAGTTACCATGATTTTTTAGTAGAATTGTGGTGTTCCTTTGTGTTAGAGCCAATTTTTCTCTCTTCTGTATGTGTGTGTGTTTGTTTCTTAAAAAGAAAAAATCTAAGAATTGGACACTTTTTACCCAAACTTCAAAGTATAAGGAATAATTCAAAAGATACGGTCATTTTCAAACATTAGACAAAGGTTAATTACTAAATATGTAAATAAACCTAAAAAATACTTATTGTAACTTTTTTTAAAGGAAAATAAGTACATTTATTTAAAATATATATCATTTTTTAACTCTTGAGACATATTAAACCCCAAAATTTTGAATTGGATATTTTAAACCCCAGAGTTTTACAAATGGGATATTTAAACCCTATAAACCTTTGTCTGGGGTTTTGTTTGGTACATTCTTACTCCAGGTTTAAAATAATAAAATGTCTCCTTCAAAAGTTTAGGGTTTAATATGTCCTAAGAGTCAAATTATGGGATTTTTTTAATGCTTTTTTTCCTTTAAAAAAGATAAAAATTATTCAGGTCAATAAATAGAAAGAATATCGAAGAAAATATTAAAAAGAAAAACTCGTTGTTTTTCCACCAGAATCCGCCATTAGGTTTTAGTATAACGAAACAACGACACCAAAACTTTCGTTTTTCTTCTTTTTAACGCCAAGAGAATTTTATTTCCTGATTATGTTGGGATGGTTCTTCAGCGTTATCTCTAATTTATATGTATTGCGCTTGTTTCTTTAATATATCTTTCCTTTTGTCAAGGCAAACAAAATAAAAAATAAAAAACAAAAAATGAGAGAGAGAAATCCATTTTTCCCCTTGATCGATTGATCCACAAAATCAACGCAAATTAATATATCTTTAATTCTCAAGAAATGCCATATTCACAAGATTTTCACAACATTTCATAACAAATCTTAAGTGGTAGGTTGTTATTTACTGTTATTATTGGAGAAAAAAGTAATTAATTTCAATAATGAGGTTCAAATTAAAACAAGTAACAATGTGTCACTTATGATTTAATATAAAAATGTTGTAAACATAACATTTCTCTTAATTCTCTCTGACGAGAGATTTAAGGTTTAGAAGGGGAAAAAATATCTTCTATTGTTTCTGCAAAAAATGAAATAATCTGAATAATAAAACAATGAATAAGGGCAGATATAATGGTCATACCAGGTTCGGTTACTTCCCTTGACGCCGCTTTTGAGGCAAAGAGAAACATCAAAATGAAGAGAACCAGCGTAGTGATAAATTTCATAGAGGCCATTGTTTTAGGCTAATTTAGCACATAGAAACTTGTCTAGGATATGGTTTATTATATAATAGTGGCCGTTTGGGTGATGAAAACGCGTTTTTGCTCTTTTTTTTTTTTTTTTTTTTTTTTCAGCTGCAAAGGCTGACTTTTCCACTGTGAACAGTGCATTCATGCACGGTTTATGGACCCACAAATATCACTTTTTAACAACTTTTTCATTAAAAATGGGTCCCACGATATTATTTACACATTAAAAATTATTTTGCTACAGTGTTTTCAATTTTCAGTTTTCAGTTTTCAGTTTCAGCAACAATAAGCTCAATCCAAACGGACCCATAGTAGAAGTAGTCACTTCTCACTTTATATACAAGCGCGCATTCTGGCTCTTAATCTTAAGAAATAAAAATAAAAATTTTACTAGTTTTTCTTTTTTGCAATAATAAATTATTATTCAAATTATTAATTAAAGTGTTCCTAAAAAAAGAGAAAAAGTCTGATGCCACAACAAAAGGCCCAACTTGTTCCACAACTCGCCCATATGGCGAGTTGTGATTGGTGAAAAGGTATCTCCACATAGACCCACTATCACCCCTCCACTAATCACAACTCGCCATATTAGCGAGTTGTGGCACAAATTGTACCTTTTGTTGTGACTCTAAAACTGCTCAAAAAAATATTAGAAGTGATTAAAATCTAGCTTGCGACACTAGGGCATAGAATTATGTGTAGCCTATATTAGCACAAATAGAATTTTCTTTTTAAAATTTTTTTTTTTTGAAAGGAATTTAAAAAAATAATTAAATAAAAGCATTTGCCTCTTTATTATCTCATCTTATTCAATGTCCTTTTTTTTTTTGTCGTTTATTTTGCCCCGCCCGTGGGCAAGGGGTAAATTCCTCCAAGTCTTAAGACTTGGAAAACTTTATGCTTAAGAACACATAAACCAATTAGCTTAAATCATGATTAAAATTAGTTACGGATGTCAAATCCTCTGTATCTCTACCTGTCACAGGTAAACTTTTTACTGTTGAATTGGACTATTTTCAATGGCGTCATTTACTTTTCTTTTTCTGAATATCATTGATTAAGCTGTGGACATTTACTGTAGGGTACTAAACAAGTCTTCCTCCACAATGAAAGAAAATGGTTTTTTTTTTTTAAGAAATCAACGAAGTATTTCCCAATTCCAACAATACTGTTCTTCACCTAACTTGGTTATTTATTAATTACCCCATTTAAGGAAAGGAACATATAAATGATCATATAATGGTCTCATAAAGCCTACATAAAAGCTCATCCATAACACCTAAAGGAATTAAACACTCACACTGACACACACTCTTTGAGGTTTCTTGGCTTAAGTATCAAAGACCCTTAGGCCGGTTTCACACTGGGCATATCTTTGTTTTTGCAAGCCTAAAAGACGTTCCATCACTGCTTCTTCGGACGCGTGACCCAACTGTTGATTTTCTGTATGAATTTATTGCTGATATCCTGTTTATGGCGTTCCTTGCAGAGATGACGACGAAGTTCAACCAAGAAATGTATGCCAAGCTGAGGGCTAGAAAGAATAAGCCCTTGTCTAGCATCATCCAGATGCAACCTCGGGTGGTGAAGGAGGTCGTTGAGAGTATTGTGTCCACTCCCATTATGTTTGACCCTAAGGAAGCTTCCCTTACTGTTTCTATCGAGGAGATTACTCCTCATCCAAAGAGAGCTCGCGGTAGCGATAAGGGAAAGAGTAAGATTAATTCTAACATCTGAGATGACACTGCCACTGCCATGGGGAGGCCCACAATGTCGTCACTCCTAATGAGTTAAAGAGTTTGAGTGCTATTCCTTCTCACGAGCTGGTGAGTCGTCACGTTCATAAGCTCATCCAAGTACTCTTCTACCTGAATTCATTTTCGTCACAATTTTCTTGGTTTCTTGAAACAATTCTTATTTTGTTCATTTTTTACTAGGTTTTGGGAGAGGCGATCCACCTTACCACTGAGTATCATACCACTAAGGAGAGGGTTGTCATGACTAACTCTAAGGTGGATGCTTTGGAGGCTTAAAGTTCTACACTGAGGAAGGAGCTGATAGTAGCAGTGGATGATGGGAATCGAATGGAGGAGCAGATTAAAGATCTGATTGACGACCTTAAGGCGGAGAGGTTGCTAACGAAGCAAAGAGATGAGCAACTCCAGGTGGCCAAGCGTGAGGCTTCTGTAGTTGGAAACAAGGCGGTGCAAGCTTTCCAGCTTACTGACGAGTACAACGACGTCCTTCTCAGCTGGTACTTCAAGGGCTTTGAGTTACTATGGAGGTATCTGGTGAAGCACAATCCTGGAATAGACCTAGAAAATCTGGACTTTGAAGACGTGGACAAGGAAATGGAAGTTGAAGAAGCCAATGTTGCTAAAGATGTCACTTCTGAAGGCGATGTGGATGAAGGGCTGGTGATGGTGATGACGATCTTGTTGCTTGACATTTCCTGCCAGATTTTTTTTTTTTTTTTGGGTGCCCCTTCTGTTTTAGGGCTTTATGCATTTATTTTTGAATAGTTTATGCTTTAGGTGCCCTATTTGTTTTGGGGCTTTTTGCTTCTGAATTCTATCTTTATACATGTTTCTTATTTTGAACACTGCCTTTTATTTATTCAGGTAGCTAAGTAATGGCAAATNCTTCAGTCGAACTTTGATGGCTTTGAGCAAGGTTCGATTGGTTACTTCCGTCTGTCCATTAGCTTGGGGGTGCCCAGGTGATGAGAACTAGTTTTTAATTTTGAGTCCTGAGCAGAAGGAATGGAATGCCTGGCTATCAAACAGCCTGCCATTGTCTGATATGATCGTCCTTGGTATGCTGAACCTGCAAACAATGTTCTTTCACATGAAATTTTGTATCTTTGCCTTTGTGATTGTTGCCAAAACCTCTGCTTCTACCCACTTTGTAAAGTAATCAATTGCTACAAGTAATAATTTTTACCCGTTTTTCACCTTGGGGTAGGGGACCCATTATGTTGATTCTCCATTATGCAAATGGCCATGGGGAGGTTATGATTGTCATCTTCTCTCCTGGTGTTCTCTAGACGTTCCCATATCTTTGGCATTTGTCACATTTTTTTATGAAGTCCTTCGCTTCTTTCTGCATTGTTGGCTAGAAATAGCCTACCCTGGTGATCTTCGATATCTAGGACCTCAACCCCGAGTGATCTTCGCAAATGCCTTCATGAACTTCTTCTAAGATATATCTCACTTCATCTTGTTTGACACATCTTAAGGGAGAAAGAATCCCCTTTTGTAAAGCACATCAATTTGGAGTGTGAATTTGGTAGCCTGCTTCTTTATCCTTATTGCTTCGTTTGGATCTAGTGGCAGCTGACCGTCTTTTAGGTAGGAAATGCTGACCTTCTTCGGCATTTGATGATGCTTGTCTTGCTACTTCGTCTGCCTTTGTGTTCAAACTTCGTGGGACTTGTGCGAAACTTATTTGTTCGATGTCTCTAGGAAGTTGGTTCGTTAGCTTTAGGTACTTTTGCATCCTATGTTCCTTCTCTTCATAATCCCCATTTGATTTGCTTGATTACTAACCTGGAGTCATTCTTCAATAGTATTTTTTGGCTTCCATAGATTTGGCTAACTTGAGCTCTGTCAATATGGTTTTGTATTCTGCCTCGTTGTTAGTGGTTGAGAACTAGAGTTGGACCCCATACTTCAGGATGTCTCCCTCTGGTGAGGTTATGACAACTTCGACTATGCCCCTTCCTTTAGCCAACGATCCATCGATTTGTATTGTCTATAACCCCAACTTGCTCGTTGGACTCTCTTCGGGCATAGTGAACTCGACAATGAAATTTGCTAACACATGGGCTTTTATAGTTGTCTGAGGTTTGTACTCGATGTCGAATTGGCTTAGCTCGATTGCCCATTGGATCATTCAGCTTTCTTGATGGGTTGGTCCGTCATGACGAGGATTCGATTTGCCTGAATGTAAGGACGCAGCATTCGAGAAGCAACGACCAGAGTGAAAGTAATTTTCTCAATGCGTGGATATTTTGCCTCTGCTTCCTGGAAAGCTTAACTAACGTAATATACAAGGCGCTAGATCCTTAATTCCTCCCGAATTAAGGCTGCGCTCACTACCGTGGTAGAGACGTCCGGGTACAGGAATAGGTCTTCACCTTCTTTAGACAGGCTCAATAGTGGCGGGTTTCTCAGATAGCGCTTCAACTCCTGAAACGCTGCCTTGCATTCGTTAGTCCATGTGAAGGTTTGTTTGAGAGTTTTGAAGTAAAGGAGGTACTTGTTCGTCGCCCTTGAGACGAAGTGATTGAGAGCCGCCACTCTCCCCGTCAAGTTCTGTACCTCTTTGACATTCTTATGTGAGGTAATTTCTAGTATGGCTTTCACTTTCTGTGGGTTGGCTTCTATTTCTTGTTGTGACACCATGAAGCTAAGGAATTTTCCTGAAGAAACTCCAAACGCACATTTTGCTAAGTTCAACCTCATCTGGTACCATCTTAAGGTCTTGAAGGTTTCTTTGAGGTCATCCAAATGACTTTCTACCTCTTTACCATTGATGAGCATATTGTCCTTGTACACCTTCATGTTTCTCCTGATTTGCTTACTAAACATTGGTTCACTAACCTTTGATAAGTAGCTCCTGCGTTCTTCAATCCGAATGGCATGACCCTATAACAGTAGAGTCCTAGACTGGTGATGAAGGCTGCATTCTCTTGATCTTCTTCTAACATCTGGATCTGGTTGTACCTTGAAAACGCATCCATAAATGTTAGGAGCTTGTGTCCTGCTGTAGAATCGATGGGCTGGTCAATTCGTGGTAAGGGGAAGCTGTCCTTCGGGTAGGCTTGGTTTAGATCCGTGAAATCCACACACATCCTCCATTTCACTATTCTTTTTTTCATATCAAGATCAAGGTTTGTTCTTATGTTTGTCACCATTGTAGGCTCCCCTTCCACCATTCAACTATCTCCAATGCTTCTGTTGTCTCTGGGTTCTTTTCTTCAATCATCCATATGTGGTTCTCTTTTGACACTAATACTGCTTGATAACATTCACGAGCTAGAACTTGGTCCCTTTTGATTACTCGTACCCATTTTCCATGGGGAATTTTACCTTTAAGCAGTATGTTGAAGTTGTGGCTTTCTAACGGTTAAGGGTTGATCGTCTAATAATTACATTGTATGACGAGGGACAATCTACCATCAGGAAATTAAGTTGCCTTATTATTTGTTGGGGATATGTGCCAGCTATAACCGTCAAGGTCATTATTCCCTTTGGATAAACCCTATCTCCACTGAAGCTGACGAGGGGAGACTCGAATGGACGAAGCCTATTCAAGTCTACTTTCAACTGTTGAAAGGTAGAGAGGTAAATGATATCTGCGGAGCTTCCATTGTCTACTAGTATCCTTTTAGTGTTGAACCCTTCTATCATAACCATGATGACCAGGGGGTCGTCATGTGGTTGCTTCACCCCTTTGACGTCTTCTTCTGAAATTTACCATTTTTCGAGCCTTGTTATCTCTTCCCTTGCCTTTTCCTTTTATGCCCTTTCAGGTCGTCCTGGGAATCTATCTTGGATGTTTGAGGTCCACCTATCTCTATCGTTGCAAGAGCATCTTCCGCATTCATGTACTTCTAAGCTTTTATAAGTAAATTTGTCATTGATGATGGGGGGCTCTTGACGAGCGCCACTAAGAACTCTTTAGATCTTAACCTAGCTTTAAACGTTGTTAATTGTACCTGGTCCTTGGCCTCGTCCACTTCCAGCACCTCCCTGTTGAATTGCTTCACGTAGGATCTTAATGACTCCCCTTCTCCTTGTTTAATCGTCAACAAGTGATTTACTAGTCTCTTCTAGCATTGCCCATCTACGAAGTGACGCATGAATAGGCTGCTAAACTGATCAAAGTTGTCAATAAAGGATTGCACTAGCTTACTAAACCACACTCGACCTACTCCCTTAAGGGTAGTTGGGAAGGATCCACAGACTATTTCATTCGAGGTCTGTTGCAGGCTCAAGGTCATCTTAAATGTGGTGATGTGATCTAAAAGTTCCTTCAATCCGTCATACGACTCTAGTTGTGGAAGCCAGAATTTTGGTGGAAGAGGACATTCAAGGACTCTTTGTGTGAACAGGGAATTGGTTCTTCTCACCATCCCGTCCAAATTTTTTTCCGTTTTCCCTTTCATCACATTCTTGAGTTCATCCATCTCTTTCCTCATGCTTCTCAGGAGGTCGTTGCTTGCCTTATCAGATTGCTCTGTTCTTCTGGAACCATCCCTCCCTTAGCTATCTTCTGGGTCTTATGCTTCATCTTTGTTCCTGTATTTTCGATTCTTCTTGGTGAACGATTCTCTCTCTGCTCCAACCACCGTCTCATCTCTTGGTTTTGTCTTGTGAGTTCTTCTACATTGGTCGTGAGAGCTTGGATCTGTAGTGCCAGAACGGCTGATTCAGGTTGTGTGCTAGATTCCTTCTGGATGACAAAAAAAAAAATGTAGGGCAACGTATCTATCATTTGGATTTTGGAAAGAAGGCATTGCTCCCCACAAATGGTGCAAAACTGATGATGCCAAAAATCGTCAGTCGTTGAGATCGTCCAGATGGCTCCGGCGTAACCTGTGAGACGACAAGAAAGTGAAACGGATAGGTTACCGACGTGGTGCCAGCTAGGGCTGTCCATGGGTCGGTCTGGGTTGGGTTTATGCCCAACTCACAACCGACCTGATCAAATCAAGTGGAGAAGTTGCAGACCCATTGCCGATTGTGAAAAGCCACCGGTCGAGTCGGATTGGATGGCGGGTGGGTGGCAGTTGGCTTTGATTTCGACCGAAATACAAATGTCAAACACAAGTTTGATTCCTGAAGAACAAAATCAATAGATCTACAACCTAAAGAGAAGATCTACAAACCCAAAGAACAGATCCACAAATCCACAGATAAACGAACCTAAGAGATGAAATAGAAAGATTGAATCTGAGAGATGGAGGTCAACACGAGCTAGGATGTTGCAGACGAAGAGCAAAGGTCAATGACGAAGAGCACAGATCGACGATGGAGAGGTAGAGATTGATGATGGAAAGGCAGAATCGATGACGAGCAAGATCGGCGAAGGGTAGCATATATTGTGAGACTGAAAGGAGAGAGCGAGAGTAAGAATTGAGAGTGAGAATTGAGAGTAACAAACTTCAGACCTTTAAACCCATTTATATGGCGGTTGGGTCGGGTAGCTCAGGTATTGGAGGAAGAGACCCACACCCTATCCGCCGAAATCAGTTTTGAAAAGTAAAGACCTGTTGCCGATCGCTTGAGTAGTCGGATCGGGCGGCGGACAGTTTGGGTTCGGTTAGTTGGCCGGGTGGGTCGGATATGCAGGTTGTCTAGACAGCCCTAGTGCTAGCCAAAGAGCCTCCGATGGCAAAGTTAAGATGAGAGGGAGAGAGCTTAATAATAGTGCTGATAAGGGTGTTTCTTTTTTATCATCTTAAATTTGGTTGGATGTGCTTTATATAAGCCTTTGTTCTCCTAGCCGTTGGAAGGCCATTAATGGCGGATTGATTCCTTGTTTGGGTAACGTCTTTGACAGTCAATGCTGGGATACTAAGACCTTTTGGGTTAATGCTTTCTTTACTTCGTCCAATAGAAACGGCTGAGTCAATAAAGACTTCATTTATGGTTTGTTCCTCGTCAATGCCATGTCTGAACGAGCAATACTTCCTGGCTCACCAAATATACATATATATATATATATATATGTGTGTGTGTGTATGTATGTATGTATGTATATGCATTTGAAAATGTCCATAAAGTACTCAAGTTTTAAGTATAAATTTTGTTGAGCTTAGCAAAAAAAAAAAAAAAAAAAAAAAGTATAGCTTTTGTTGATACAGAAAATCAACAGTTGGGTCACGCGTCCGAAGAAGCAGTGATGGAACGTCTTTTAGGCTTGCAAAAACAAAGATATGCCCAGTGTGAAACCGGCCTAAGGGCCTTTGATACTTAAGCCAAGAACCTCAAAGAGTCTGTGTCAGAGTGAGTGTTTAATTCCTTTAGAAAAAAAAAAAAAAAAAAAAAAGCAAGTATGCCAACACCAAAAACTTACCCTTTTCTTCTTTAGCTATTGCTCGCAAGACATAAAGAGAAGGTTCAGGACCTAGGAAATGACGAACCAAAGTCCTAGGGTCGATCAATTCAACAAAATCGTCAGTGGTCCGAAGCATAGTCCGAAGCATCCTTGACTTGATTTTTGTACCTGCTCTTTATCTTTGGATGAGTCTTGGCTGTGAAGGAAGAAAAAGAAAGAATAAGCGTCAAGACTAGACGAAACAAAGGTGAGCCCTTTCAAAAAAAATAGAAGGAAGAAGACACACCATGCTTCGGTGTCCCCCACCTACTCAGCAACCTAGGGACGTCCCCCCAAAGGTTGTCCGAGAGGTTTCCCAACCATCTCCAGACATGAAGAAGTATCTGGACTTCCAATAATGGAACGACGAGGGGAGACTAGTGATAAGACGAGCCTTCCTATCCCAAGGCACTAATTTGTAATACCCAAACTCTTTTGACTCATTTAGATGATATAAGTACAAAAGTACGTCCACCCGAATCATATCTGATAGGCCAAAAACATATTGACCCCTTGTGATGAATTAATTGATTAATTAGCCAAGTTTAATTAATTAATCAAATTGACATGCAAATGCATGGTAGCATAAACAAATCACCAATTAAACTAATTACACAGCGGAAAATAAATTGACACAGTGATTTGTTTACAAATGAGGAAAACCTACACGGCAAAAACCCCCATCGGGTGATTTTCAGGTCACCACTCCCGAAACTCCACTATTATCACAACAAGCGATTACAAGTAAAGGAATTCCAGTACCTTATACCAACCTACAGTTGAACCCTTACCCCAATACCCAATTGGACTTGTTCTGTAGTGACAGTTCCTCCTTTTGATGCAGGACTCTGAAGTACGTGACTAACCAATTTGATGCGCAGATCCCAGTACGCAGCTTACTCCTTTGCACGAATCCAAGTACGTGACTAACTCCACAACAACCCTTTGATTATTGTAGTTGATTTACAGTAGCTTCACATAGAAACACCAATAAGATCTTCAATGTTGGTGTAGGAGACTTTGCTTGGTTACAGAACCCAAAGGCGTACAAGAAACGTAGCATGAACTCTTTCTTCTGTAGAAGGAGGCTAGGGTTTTAAAAAGAAAATCTTATGAAGCTCTCTAGGGTTAGGTTTTTCTTTTTCCACCTCCTTTAAATAGGAGCTTAATGGGCTCTCCTATTCCAAATAGGTTTACACAAACCTTGGGCTTTCCTAGTCCAATAAGGATTATATAAACCCATAAACAAATAGCCTTTTAAAATAAAAATGTTGCTGGCTATAGACAAAAACCCATAAGCACAATCAATCGAGACATCTATCGAGCTTTAATGAATCTCGACAGATCAAGCTTCTATCGAGTAGATATCGAGATCTGCAGATTGCACTTTTCTTGAACAGTTCTTGAGTAATCTTCATGTCTTCAATTTAACCACTTGTAATGATCATCTTGAACCTACTTAGATTTACCTAAATACAAGTAAAGTGCGTTTTGTCAAAGGATATGCCAATTATATAAAAATATGTTCCTAACAATATCACCTTCTGTCACTATCATCCAAATCTCCATGCAATTGATGACGATCCTCCAAAAGTTCGGCATAAGTTGCCCAAATGCTATGCCTAGGTGGTGGAGAAGCTCCATTACAAAGGGATGGATGGGGAATCTGAGGCCACTCAAAAAGGCAGCCTCATAAAAACACATCTCCCCAGGATTGAAAGCGTGAGCCTTTTTGTCTAAATGAGGAAAACGAATCCTGGTCTCATCCGGAATTTGAAACCTATCCCTAAACCTGAAAAGAGTGTCCTCGTCCAAAGAGCACACCTCCTTAAGGGCATGAAAAACCCTCAACATAGTATGTGAAGAGGATGAAGGGTTCAAAGACGGAGACGCCGAGACTGTGGTATCCACCTCCACAGTCTTGTCACTAGACGACAAACCTATGTCCAACTTGCCAGACCTCACCTCTACTGACATCTCTCAAAGGGACCTAAACCAATCCAAGGATTGACGTAGTAAAGGGGAAAGGTCATCTAAGACCAACCCTAAGGCACTATTCCCAAGGGTAAAAGACCCAACCTCCAGACAACCATTAGTGGACCCGAGAAACACCCCTAAACGAGCGAAAAGGAAAGAAATAAAAGGGCAGTGATGCCAAACCTCAGAATAATCACACATCAAAAAGAATAAGTAAAAGAAATACAAAGGTCCTTATTTGAAGCAAAATGAAGGAAAATCATGTAAGAAAAAGAAAAAGGTCTTACCTGAAGAGGAAAAAGTAGTGTGGCCTAAGCTCGGAGAGAGGATGAAGCACAGAAATGAAGAAAAATAGAAATGAGGAAGAAAACAAAAATAATGGAAAGGGAAGAAAGAGAAAAGCATTTAAAGGCTTCCCCAAAAATCGAGATGTGGGAAAACCAAATGCCTCGTTGAGGAATATGCCCATGTCCGGCCAATCAAAATGTGACACGTCACCATAAATGCGATGGAAACGGAACCTAAAAGGCCACACTCAACGTGGGGTGACCCTTCATATTCCTTAGGTCATCAAGGGACCTGACGACCAAGGAATGGGGGGAACTGATGAGCCAGGAAGTATTGCTCATCTAGACATGGCAGTGAACAATGAACAAGCCATAAATGAAGCTTTTATTGATTGAGTCATTACGATTGGACGAAGTAAAGGGAGCATAAATCCAAAAGGTTTAAGTATCCCAGCATTGACTGTCAGAGACGTTACCCAGACAAGGAATTAATCCACCATTAATGGCCTTCCAATGGCTAGGAAAACAGAGGCTTATATAAAACACATCCAACCAAAGGTAAGATGATAAAAAAGAAACACCCTTATCAGCACTGTTATTAAACTCTCTCCCTCTCATCCTAACTTTGCCATCGGAGGCTCGTCGGCTGGCACCACACCGGTGACCTATCCATTTCACTTTCTTGTTGTCTCTCAGGTTACGCCGAAGCTGTCTGGACGATCGCAACGACTGACGATTTTTGGCATCATCAATATATATATATATATATTAATAGCCAAAACTGAAAGAAAATTCAATTAGATTTCAAATTGAAATTCAATTAGAGTTTAATTTTACGTCACGTGTCTCATCTAATCTAAGCTTTTAAATTTTTGTACCAAGTGAGTTAATTAAATGTAAAAATTGGATTTCAATTAGAGTTTAATTTTGCGCCATATGTCTCATCTAGTCTAAGTTTTTTAATTTTTGTGTCAAGTGGGTTAATTCAATATAGAAAACGATGAATCCAATATAAATAAACCATAAAAATAAATAAAAATAAAAATAAAAAACCTAAACATATATCTAACTCTATAAATAAAATTAGAGGAAAAGAGAGTTTGAATTATTTTATATTTATGAGCCAATTTTTTGTGTAACTAAAAATAATTCAAATTTTAAGTTATTTATGTAATATACCATGACTAAATATGTACAGCCCATTACTAACTAGGTTATATATATATATATATATATATTAAACCAAAGCTTAGAGAAAATTCAAATAGAATATTTTAAACCAAAACTTTGAGAAAATTCAATTATAATCAAAATTAGATTTTTCTTTTGTTAGTTTTCCATAAAAATTAAATTGTTTAGATTTTTGCTGTTATTTTTTCTCTAAACTAATGAACATATCTTTTATATTGTTTCTATTAAGATATTTTGTATGCGAAGATCTTGAACCTAAAAAATTGTAATTGAGCTCAATGATCCCATGCATTTATCCCTATTCAATTTATAATTTCACGTACAATGATCGTGAATTAATATTGTATATGTATGTAGTATCCAATAATGATTTTCAAAATTATATGTATAATAGCAATGTAATGAGAAACTTGGCGTACCTAATATCATAAAAAGTATAACCTTGTTTCAATAATAAAACTGTTATTTCATGATGTAAGAAAAATGAATAAAAAAATTAAAAATTCTAACGATCAAAACTATTTATCATGTGCTTAAATCAGGTCATCCAATTAAAAAAGTATAACTGAATCAAGATTTAACTGTTAATATGCATTTCTATAATTAGGGACAAAATTGCTAAATTCCCTTTTTGGGAAAACTAAGCAGCGTTTTGCCATATTTTTCAAACTAATTAGGGAAATGCCCCTCTTTTGAAATTCGATTTTCTCAAAATCGAGTTATAAAAAAAAAAAAAAAAAATTTGGAGCCCTATAGCAGCGTTTTTAAGGACCTATAGTGACGTTTTCAGGACCTATGTGACGTTTTGTAACTCGACTTCCATTAATTCGAGTTATAGGCAATTTTTTTAATTTTTTTTACCTATAACTCGATTTCATATAAATCTAGTTACAAAACGCCACTATAGGTCCTGAAAACGTCACTATAGGCTCCTTAAAAACGCCGCTATAGGGCCTAACTCGATTTTGAGAAAATCGATTTTCAAAAGAGGGGCATTTCCCTAATTAGTTTGAAAAATAAGGCAAAACGCTGCTTAGTTTGCCCAAAAAGCGCATTTAGCAATTTTGTCCCTATAATTAGTACCAAATACGTGTGATCAGTGGTTAAGCTAGAGATTTTTTTCAAGGGGGCCAAGTTAATATAAAAAAAAAAATCTTATGTAAAAGTTTCTCAAAAAAAAAAAAAAAAAATCTTAAGTAAAAAAGGTATTATCTTACAAATCAACTTTAACTCAACAAAACTAAATCCTATGTTCTTTCATATTCATAGTATTAAAATCATTTATCATTAATCATGAGCTAAATTTTTTTAGCACACTACAACAATATGTATTTTTAGTGACGAAAATTAGTGAGGAAATATTTTTCATCACTAAAAATACAGCTTCAGTGACGAAATATGGATTTCGTCACTAATAATGAAAAAAATTATAACATTTAGTGACGAAAAAAATATTTCGTCGCTATTGTGATTTGAAAAATGGGCGCTAGTGGAAGGAAACTTTGGCACGAGTTTAATTAATCTATAGTAATGAAATATTTCGTCACTAAAAGTTGCAATTTTTAGTGACGAAATATTTCGTCACTGTAGGTATTACTGTGGATAGTATTAGTGACAAAAACCCTTTCGTCACTAAAAATAATAATAATTTTGCACTTATATGTTTTTAGTGATGAAATCACAATTCGTCACTAAAAATATGATTTAGTGACGAAATATGAATTTCGTCACTAAAAAACTTAACAAAGCCCGGTCTTTAGTGACGAAACTGGAATTCGTCACTAAAGACTTAAAAGCCTAATTGCAATACCTGGCACTCTCTTTATATGTTTTTAGTGACAAAATCACAATTCGTCACTAAAAATATGATTTAGTGACGAAAGATGAATTTCGTCACTAAAAAACTTAACAAAGCCCGGTCTGTAGTGACGAAACTGGAATTCATCACTAAAGACTTAAAAGCCTAATTGCAATACCTGGCACTCTCTGAGCCATTTTGGTCTTTTAAGTTCAAAGGGTCAAAACATTTCACTCAAACATTTCACTCAAAGCAATAAAAAAAAATTAAAAAAAAAAAAAAAAAAAAACCCAAAAGGCAATTAAGCTCCCAAACCTAAACCACCGTCGCCGTTGATCTCAGCTGTCGCCGTTGAAGCTTAAACCGTCGCCGTTGAAGCTCAAACCGTCGCCGATGAAGCTCCGTTAAGAGCAAACCTTGTGACGATCCTTACGATGGCGACAATCTTTGCGATGATCCTTGCGACAGACTCAGCGACAATCCTTGCGACGAACTTCTTCATTTTCTGAGTTGGACCATTGGCAACGATCCTTGCAATGGCGACGATCTTTGCGATGATCCTTGCGACGGACTCGACAACAATCCTTGCGATGAACTTCTTCATTTTTGAGTTGGACCATCGGCGACGATCCATCATTTAGCTATTATCGTCGCTATTGTCTATTTTTCGTCAGCGACGATCCATCAACCCATGTAAGTTCTTCACTTGAATTTTTTTTTTTTTTTTTAATTTCAACCCATGTATGAGGTTTGCTTATTTTTCTCCATTTTTATTTTGATTTATTTATATTTTTTGGTTTATTTATTTTTCTCATTTTTATTTGTTTCTAATTTATTTTGTTTAATAAATTTTCTGTATTTTTTTGTTTGGGGGGTGGGGGGTGTTGTGAATTAGAAAGTTTATATATATATATATATATATTTTGCTATGTAAATTGAAGAATTTGAATTTCTTAGTTATGGTTTTACTTGTAAATACAGGGATTTTTGTGGTACATTATACATACTGTTGTTTACAATTCATTACCCCATTTTTCTTCTCTTTAGTTTGCGCATGATTTTATCATTCTTTTGGATCAGATAGTTCTTGTATGTGCTAAATATGTGAAATAACATGCAGATGATTGGTGGGGCTTCCTACATCCAAATCTAACCCAAAGAAATTTGGAGGACCCAATGTCTTGAAAAATAGGCAAGTGGAAGAAATTTGTCTTTATATTGCTGCTTGTTTGTTTTCTGGTCGAAACCCAATTTTGTTTATATTTTTTCTCCATTGTTCTGTGATAAAAGGAATTTGAAAAGTGAATTAAGTGAATTATGTTTCTTTATTTGGTTTTTTATTTTTATTTTTAAATGTTGGTATTGTTTCTACATGGACCTCTCTTTGTTTCTCGTAGAATTTTGTTAATGAAGGCCATTAGAACCTGTTATAATGGTGTTGAATTGGGTTCTTTTGTAGGACTATTTTCAGTTTTCACCAGAGTACTGTATGAACTACTAGCTAAGAGAAAGAAAAAGTTGTTGTTCTTAGACCAACAAAGGTACGTTCTCTACTATCATATTTCACACCAAAATTTTGAGACTAATAGACTTGGTTGTTATTATTGTATCATGGGCATCAATGATTCACACCATTTGGAGAAGTTCCTTAGAGCGTGTTTCAGCTTTGCTAGATAGCTTTGATTCCTTGAACTTCTCTAAATTTAAATTGTAACTCCTTTTCACTGCATGTGTTTCAGCTACGCTAATGGTTTTGTCCCTTTGAACTTTCTGAGTTTTTGTTCTCTTGCACTTAAAATTTCTCTGGTGGGGTACTTTTTTCTTGTTTGTGTAATGGTGCTGCATAATGGTGTTTTCTTTTCTACTTTCCTTTTTTCCCCCCAAAATTATTAATTGTGGTTTGCTTCTTGAATTCAATTGGTTGGCTGCTTCAATGAATTGATAGGAAAAGTTACTTGGTATGTGTATATTTATGCTTTTGTATGTCCAAATAACTCTTCTTCATTAAAGGAGCTTTGCTATGCAGTTTGTGAAATTGGGGAGGTGGGTTTGTTTGAAATCTGGGTTGGACGTGGCTACGGGGGTTGGATGTTAAGGACCAGGAGGCACGAACTAAGCAAGATGAGGTCTAAAAGAATATTCTTAACTTTTTGAGGAGCAAGGGTTATGATGATGCTCTTACTTATGGGGGTAGTTCAACTTCAAGTTAAAACATTTTTTGGTTAGTACTTTATTTGCTTTCTACAACTTATATATTAGGAGTTGTGATTTTAATTTATTGGTGTGGTTACTCTTAATGCGTTGTTAGAAATGTTTCTTATAACATAGTTAATGTTTTTACTTTACGATTTTAACAAAGTATTGTTTTTATATTTGTGTAGATTTCTTATTAGTGGCTTTTAGGGGATTTACTTTTGGCATTACTTGAAGACATATGAGGACATCTTCCGTTAGTTCTAAAATAGGGTTTAGGTAGAGTTATTGTATATATTGCAAACAATTATTGTATGGAAGGAGTCATGAAAAAAAATAAAAACAAAAAATAAGTTTTAGTGATGAATTTTTTCGTCACAAATATAGCAACAAAAAATTGTTTTAGTGATGAAAATTTTGTCACTATATTTGCCTGGATTTTCTTAAAAATAGGTATAGTGACGAATTTTTTCGTCACTATATATACCCAAACATAGTTTTAGTGACGAAATTATTCGTCACTAAATATGATTTAGTAAACTAAAGTGTTTTTAGTGATGAAATATTTTTGTCACTGAATAGTATTTTTAGTGAGAAAAACATTTAGTGACAAAACGTTTTCGTCACTAAAAGTTTTTTTTTTTTTTTAAATCAAATCGGATTTTTAGTGACAAAATTTTTCGTCACCAAGACTTTTAGTGACGGGGCTACAGTGACGAAATGAGTTTCGTCACTAAAAGTCCAATTTCGTCACTAAAGGTCTTTAGTGACGAAAAACTAGATTTTTAGTGACGAATTTTTTCGTCACTGAAAATACATTTTGCTATAGTGGCAATCCATTTTTATAGATATCCAGTTAATAATTACCCAAACCTCATTCCCATTTTGGCCATTGTAATCTAGGAAAACGTAACATACTTTTATTTTTTATTTTTTGAGAAACCAAAAATGTGAACCGTTTTGTTAAAAAAAAAAAAAAAAAGTTCACATTTTTTATTTCTCAAAAAATAAAATTTTTTTAAAAAAAAGTTCACATCTTTAGGCCTTTATAAGGATTTAACATTTGAAGTTTCAATGTTTCAGATAAAAGATTGAGCAGATCTTGAACCTAAAATCACAAGAAAAACACTTCATGGGCACAGTTCAATGGAGGCATTACTATGCAGGCAATAATATCATTGAAAATTTTTGGCCATTTGAGGAAAAGCATCTTCTCCATTTGTCAGTGCAATGTGACAGGTTAGTGGCTTATTAGATAAAAATCACAAAAAAGGTATATTTTCCTCCTAACTAATTTGGAGGAAAGTCTTATTACTTGTCAATTTAAATAAGTACTGATTTTGTAAACACAACAAACTCAAGTTGGGACGAATTGACCTATTAAATTGGTCAAAGAGGATATTTATTTATTTTTAAAAGAAACAAAGCGTGCTCTGTATGAAAGATTTTTTTTTAATACTCATTTTTAAGTGAGGGATTATAGATTCAAACTATGAACGTCTCCGTTGAAAATATTAAGTTATGTGATTGAGTTCATTACAAAGCTCTTGGTCTTTAGTCCACCATTTTTTTTTTTTTTTTTGAGAAATAAATACACACAATGAAAAGGAGATATGGTCCTAATACAAAAACACACCATAAATTTTTGAGTGTGTACATGTTTAGTCCACCAACTGAGAATATGCTTGATCACAACTAAAGAAATATGAAAGTCCATATGAGATTACATGCCACGATGACTAATGTATAAAAACTTTTCAGTCACCAAATTATTCTAGTTTCCAGTATAAACGCTAATTCACTTTAAGGCTATATTGTTTGGAAATTGGTTTATAAATAATCAGGCTCACATTGCTACGACAAAACTAGAAAAGTGATAGCTTCCAACAACCCCTAGTTCATTTTCGAGGTCATGTTCAAAGTTTTTGGACTTCCAACAAGGCATATTGGATCTAGCCAAAAAAAGGCACCATGAAGTCAAGATAATTTATTTTAAGAATTGACAAGTATTGACACAATGCACACTAGTAGATTTTTTTTTGTCTTCATCCCTATTTTTAAAAATCAGGTTGGAAAAAGAATTGGAAAAGGCCTGATTTTTTGTTTCAATTAGGGTTGGATCAATGGCCGGACCACTAACTTCATAAATAATTCATAATTATAATTATAGAGCAACTTCTAATGATCAAAAAGTGGAATTCAAGTTTTTCACATGGGTTGATGAGCCCCACACTGCCGCCCCTTTGCCCACAAGTGTCCTCATGGGTCTGGGGTATAGCTACAGTTCTATGGGTTCCTCTTGCAAGACCGGTCTTAGTAAGTGAGAGAGCATTACTATAGTCATGCCCAAATAGAGCAGTCACTACCTCCTCCTTACCCCTTTTTTTTCATTCATAATTAACTTAAAAAAAAAAAAAAAAAAAAAAAAAAAACCTCTATCTTTATGGTGGACAAATAAAGTCTCACATTGTCGCATAAGAGATATAAAATTCAAACATTGTCTACACTAAATACAAATTGATGTCCTGACCTAGCAAAATATTTAATTACTGTTTTTTTTTTTTTTNTTGGTGGGAGGAAAATAAGGAGAAGCTACCTAGAAGTTTTCCTTTTCTTTTGTTTAGGACTTTGCGTCAGGATAGAATATCTGACTGAAGAATAATGTGTGGTTTGTCAATACTTGTCGATTAATAAAATACCCAATAAATTTTCCTGACATAGGTACTCCCTTGACTAGAGTCAATATGGCTAATGTTGGGCCAAGTGGGCCATCTAGTCTCCAGGCAAGAGATATCATTTTCATCAGAGTAGCAATGTGAACCACTCCCAAATCAATCTCCGTCTAAATATGGCCTTTGGTCAAGAAACCCAGGAAAAAGTGGTTGAATTTTTAAAGCTATAGCCATCACACCATTTAATATCTCATATAGACTTTGATTTTTCTTTGTTGAGGTCAATCGTCTCGGCTGAATTTTACTTATGATTTATCTATAGGTTCCTCTTGGAAAGACCGGTCTAGGTAAGTGAGAGTATTACATACGGTCACGCCCAAATAGAGAAGTCACTTTCATCACCTCCTTCTTATTCCTTTTTCATTCATAATTAACTTACAAAAAAATAAAAACAAAAAACAAACCTCTATCTTTATGGTGGACAGATAAAGTCTCATATTGTCGCGTAAAAGATATAAAATTCAAACATTGTCTACGCTAAAATAAATTGATTTCCTGACCTAGCAAAATATTTAATTACTGTTTTTTTTTCCTAGTTTTGTTGGTGAGAGGAAAATAAAGAGAAGCTGCCTAGTAGTTTTCCTTTTCTTTCGTTTAGGATTTTGCATCAGGATAGAATAACTGACTGAAGAATAATGTGTGCTTTGTCAATACTTGTCGATTAATAAAATACCCAACAAATTTTCCTGACATAGATTCTCCCTTGACTACAGTTAATATGGCTAATGTTGGGTCAAGTGGGCCATCCAGTCTCCAGGCAAGAGATATCATTTTCATCAGAGTAGCAATGTGAACCACTCCCAAATCAATCTCCGTCTAAATATGGCCTTTGGTCAAGAAACCCAGGCAAAAAGTGGTTGAATTTTTAAAGCTCTAGCCATCACACCATTTAATATCTCGTATAGACTTTGATTTTTCTTAGTAGTGGTCAATCGTCTCAGCTGAATTTTACTTATGATTTATCTATGGGTTCCTCTTGCAAGACCGGTCTTGGTAAGTGAGAGTATTACTTACGGTCACGCCAAATAGAGAAGTCACTTTCATCACCTCCTTCTTATTCTTTTTCATTCATAATTAACTTACAAAAAATAAAAAACAAAAAACAAACCTCTATCTTTACGGGGACAGATAAAGTCTCATATTGTCGCGTAAAAGATATAAAATTCAAACATTGTCTACGCTAAAATAAATTGATGTCCTGACCTAGCAAAATATTTAATTATTGTTTTTTTTCCTAGTTTTGATGGTGGGAGGGAAATAAAGAGAAGCTGCCTAGAAGTTTTCCTTTTCTTTTGTTTAGGATTTTGTGTCAGGATAGAATATCTGACTGAAGAATAATGTGTGGTTTGTCAATACTTGTCGATTAATAAAATACCCAATAAATTTTCCTGACATAGGTTCTCCCTCGACTAGAGTTAATATGGCTAATGTTGGGTCAAGTGGGCCATCCAGTCTCCAGGCAAGAGATATCATTTTCATCAGAGTAGCAATGTGAACCACTCCCAAATCAATCTCCGTCTAAATATGGCCTTTGGTCAAGAAACCCAGGAAAAAGTGGTTGAATTTTTAAAGCTTTAGCCATCACACCATTTAATATCTCGTATAGACTTTGATTTTTCTTAGTCGAGGTCAATCGTCTCGGCTGAATTTTACTTATGATTTATCTATGGGTTCCTCTTGCAAGACCGGTCTTGATAAGTGAGAGTATTACTTACGGTCACGCCCAAATAGAGAAGTCACTTTCATCACCTCCTTCTTATTCCTTTTTCATTCATAATTAACTTACAAAAAAATAAAAAAAAAAAAAAAAAAAAAAACAAACCTCTATCTTTATGGTGGACAGATAAAGTCTCATATTGTCGCGTAAGAGATATAAAATTCAAACATTGTCTACGCTAAAATAAATTGATGTCCTGACCTAGCGAAATATTTAATTACTGTTTTTTTTCCTAGTTTTGATGGTGGGAGGAAAATAAAGAGAAGCTGCCTAGAAGTTTTCCTTTTCTTTTGTTTAGGATTTTGCGTCAGGATAGAATATCTGACTGAAGAATAATGTGTGGTTTGTCAATACTTGTCGATTAATAAAATACCCAATAAATTTTCCTGACATAGGTTCTCCCTCGACTAGAGTTAATATGGCTAATGTTGGGTCAAGTGGGCCACCCAGTCTCCAGGCAAGAGATATCATTTTCATCAGAGTAGCAATGTGAACCACTCCCAAATCAATCTCCGTCTAAATATGGCCTTTGGTCAAGAAACCCAGGAAAAAGTGGTTGAATTTTTAAAGCTTTAGCCATCACACCATTTAATATCTCGTATAGACTTTGATTTTTTTAATCGAGGTCAATCGTCTCGGCTGAATTTTACTTATGATTTATCTTTGGGTTCCTCTTGCAAGACCGGTCTTGGTAAGTGAGAGTATTACTTACGGTCACGCCCAAATAGAGAAGTCACTTTCATCACCTCCTTCTTATTCCTTTTTCATTCATAATTAACTTACAAAAAAAAAAAAAAAAAAAAAAAAAAACAAACCTCTATCGTTATGGTGGACAAATAAAGTCTCATATTGTCGCATAAGAGATATAAAATCCAAACATTGTCTACGCTAAACTAAATTGATGTCCTGACCTAGCAATATTTAATTACTGTTTTCTTTCCTAGTTTTGTTGGTGCGAGGAAAATAAAGAGAAGCTGCCTAGAAGTTTTCCTTTTCTTTTGTTTAGGATTTTGCGTCAGGATAGAATATCTGACTGAAGAATAATGTGTGGTTTGTCAATACTTGTCGATTAATAAAATACCCAATAAATTTTCCTGACATAGGTACTCCCTTGACTAGAGTCAATATGGCTAATGTTGGGTCAAGTGGGCCATCCAGTCTCCAGGCAAGAGATATCATTTTCATCAGAGTAGCAATGTGAACCACTCCCAAATCAATCTCCGTCTAAATATGGCCTTTGGTCAAGAAACCCAGGCAAAAAGTGGTTGAATTTTTAAAGCTTTAGCCATCACACCATTTAATATCTCGTATAGACTTTGATTTTTCTTAGTCGAGGTCAATCGTCTCGGCTGAATTTTACTTATGATTTATCTTTGGGTTCCTCTTGCAAGACCGGTCTTGGTAAGTGAGAGTATTACTTACGGTCACGCCCAAATAGAGAAGTCACTTTCATCACCTCCTTCTTATTCCTTTTTCATTCATAATTAACTTACAAAAAAATAAAAAACATAAAACATAAAGCAAAAAGCAAACCTCTATCTTTATGGTGGACAGATAAAGTCTCATATTGTCGCGTAAGAGATATAAATTCAAACATTGTCTATGCTAAAATAAATTGATATCCTGACCTAGCAAAATATTTAATTACTGTTTTTTTTCCTAGTTTTGTTGGTGGGAGGAAAATAAAGAGAAGCTGCCTAGAAGTTTTCCTTTTCTTTTGTTTAGGATTTTGCGTCAGGATAGAATATCTGACTGAAGAATAATGTGTGGTTGTCAATACTTGTCAATTAATAAAATACCCAATAAATTTTCCTGACATAGGTACTCCCTTGACTAGAGTCAATATGGCTAATGTTGGGTCAAGTGGGCCATCCAGTCTCCAGGCAAGAGATATCATTTTCATCAGAGTAGCAATTTGAACCACTCCCAAATCAATCTCCGTCTAAATATGGCTTTGGTCAAGAAACCCAGGCAAAAAGTGGTTGAGTTTTTAAAGCTTTAGCCATCACACCATTTAATATCTCGTATAGACTTTGATTTTTCTTAGTCGTGGTCAATCGTCTCAGCTGAATTTTACTTATGATTTATCTATGGGTTCCTCTTGCAAGACCGGTCTTGGTAAGTGAGAGTATTACTTACGGTCACGCCCAAATAGAGAAGTCACTTTCATCACCTCCTTCTTATTCCTTTTTCATTCATAATTAACTTACAAAAAAATAAAAAACAAAAAACAAACCTCTATCTTTACGGTGGACAGATAAAGTCTCATATTGTCGCGTAAAAGATATAAAATTCAAACATTGTCTACGCTAAAATAAATTGATGTTCTGACCTAGCAAAATATTTAATTATTGTTTTTTTTCCTAGTTTTGATGGTGGGAGGAAATAAAGAGAAGCTGCCTAGAAGTTTTCTTTTCTTTTGTTTAGGATTTTGCGTCAGGATAGAATATCTGACTGAAGAATAATGTGTGGTTTGTCAATACTTGTCGATTAATAAAATACCCAATAAATTTTCCTGACATAGGTTCTCCTCGACTAGAGTTAATATGGCTAATGTTGGGTCAAGTGGGCCACCCAGTCTCCAGGCAAGAGATATCATTTTCATCAGAGTAGCAATGTGAACCACTCCCAAATCAATCCCGTCTAAATATGGCCTTTGGTCAAGAAACCCAGGAAAAAGTGGTTGAATTTTTAAGCTTTAGCCAAATATTGACTCTAGTCAAGGGAGTACCTATGTCAGGAAAATTTATTGGGTATTTTATTAATCGACAAGTATTGACAAACCACACATTATTCTTCAGTCAGATATTCTATCCTGACGCAAAGTCCTAAACAAAAGAAAAGGAAAACTTCTAGGTAGCTTCTCCTTATTTTCCTCCCACCAACAAGACTAGGAAAGAAAACAGTAATTAAATATTTTGCTCGGTCAGGACATCAATTTATTTTAGCGTAGACAATGTTTGAATTTTATATCTCTTACGCGACAATATGAGACTTTATTTGTCCACCATAACGATAGAGGTTTGTTTTTTTATTTTTTTTTTTGTTTTTTTGTTTTTTTGTAAGTTAATTATGAATGAAAAAGGAATAAGAAGGAGGTGATGATAGTGACTTCTCTATTTGGGCGTGACCGTAAGTAATACTCTCACTTGCCAAGACCGGTCTTGCAAGAGGAACCCATAGATAAATCATAAGTAAAATTCAGCCGAGACGATTGACCTCGACTAAGAAAAATCAAGGTCTATAGGAGATATTAAATGGTGTGATGGCTAAAGCTTTAAAAATTCAACCACTTTTTGCCTGGGTTTCTTGACCAAAGGCCATATTTAGACGGAGATTGATTTGGGAGTGGTCCACATTGCTACTCTGATGAAAATGATATCTCTTGCCTGTAGATTGGATGGCCCACTTGACCCAACATTAGCCATATTGACTCTAGTCAAGGGAGTACCTATGTCAGGAAAATTTATTGGGTATTTTATTAATCGACAAGTATTGACAAACCACACATTATTCTTCAGTCAGATATTCTATCCTGACTTTAGTTTTAGGCAACCAAAGCCTGAGTAAAAATATTTTATAATTCATGATTGGGAAAAACACTAAAAAATTCCCTGTTAAATGTACCAATGAAAACTCAACCAGTATCCATTCAATATTCACAAAATATTTAAATAAATTAAAAAAGACAAATTAATTGATTTTTCGATACATTCAAAACAATTGTTTATCAAAATGGAATTTGGTTTTTGTTTTATATTTCAAATATAATCTATATTTAATTGTGTACTAAAATTTCACAATAATTTCTTTTTTTATATACAAAACCAAATCATTCTTTAAAAAATCATATTCTTTTTTGTTGCGAATTATTGTTTTGACGATATTTATGATTGAAAATGATCTTCTCATAGTTGCAATAAAAAAGAGTAAGTATAAATACACTCTCTTTGTAAACAAGTTGAAAGATTGTTCATTTTTTAGTTTTACTTACCAGCATTTGACACAATTCAAAAAGATATAATGATAAATTAAAAAAAAAAATTAAAAATACTATCTTAGAATAGAAATAAAAGAATAATCTTTAATTTCTTGAAGGCTTGTAGCCCCTTTTTCGGTTTGCTCTTAATTTATTGCTGATTTTTTTTTTTCAATTTAAAATTTTTACTGCATAAAACTATATATATATATATATATATATTCTTAACATATATATATATATATGCCAATTTTCATGTCAATCAAATATTATTTACTAGTCAATCCATAAACTCATATTTCATGCATTATTTTAAATTACACAAACCTGGGACAAAATTGCAAAATGCCCCTTTTGGGCAAACTAAGCAATGTTTTGCCCACTTTCTCAAACTAATTAGGGAAATGTCCCTCTTTTGAAACTCGATTTTCTCAAAATCGAGTTATAAAAAAAAAATTCTAGAGCCCTATAGCGGCGTTTTTAAGGACTTTTAGTGACGTTTTCAGGACCTATAGTGACGTTTTGTAACTCGACTTCCATTAAATCGAGTTATAGGAAATTTTTTTAATTTTTTTTACCTATAACTCGATGTCTTATAAATCGAGTTACAAAACGTCACTATAGGTCCTAAAAACGTCGCTATAGGGCCTAAATCGATTTTCAGAAACTCGATTTTCAAAAGAGGGGCATTTCCCTAATTAGTTTGAGAAAGAGGGCAAAACGCTGCTTAGTTTGCCCAAAAGAGGCATTTAGCAATTTTATCCCACAAACCTATATTTAAACAATTGATTGACGATATGACAATAGATTTTTGATCACCTTGAAATTGTATAAGCATAGAGGCGAAGATAACGTTATTCAATAGCGGATTTGTCAAAATTCACTTATAATTAAAAATTATTGAGTAATGTAATATTACTTAAAACTACATTAGGTGTAACTTAAACCTAACTCTCTCTCTCTCTCTCTCTCTCTCTCTCTCTCTCTCTCTATATATATATATATATATATTTATATTCTCGAAGAATGAAATCTGTGGACCAAATCACTCCATTAGTACTTAATCATGACCGTAGATCTTAAAATAAATTACGAAAAATTCAAGATTTTGTCTAGACATTTCAACAATTAAAACTAGTAATTTGGGAAGTTTTACCTGCAGATATGTGATGCCACATACAAAGATGTAGCATATGAAAATGCATTATGAAAAGTTAAGCAAGTCCAAATTTCTAATAAAAATTTAAAATTAAAAGACGAAGAAGAAGAAGAAGAAGCTAATAAAACCTTGATTTTGATTTTGATTTTTTAATTTTCATCATTTAACTTTTATTCTGTGTTCAATATAGTCCTTCTGTCCACCAATTGGACTACTATTATTAAAGCTTCCTAAGCATTGTAATTTTGATTTTTTCACCATTTTATTCTTAATTTTTCTTAATTTTTTCTTTACTCTTTTTTTTTAACACTTTCATTGCCCCAAGAGAATGGAAACTTCATATGCAAAATTAAGAATATCAAAACTTCAGATACCAAAATTGAAAAATCCTGACATGGAGGGTGTAATTTATAATTGAGTAATATATAATAAAAAAAAGTTTGGAGTTACATCTGATTTTTTTGAATTGATAGCTGCTTTAAAGTTTAAACTTCAAAATATGGCTTGCAAACAGAGAGAGTACCTCTTTGCTTCGTTCATATCGGGATTCTACTTTTGGAAATTGACTCACATGATCAGGTTCTATTCTTTTGATGATCTTCCCCCTCTCCATTAGCCCAACCCCAAGGTCAAAATAGTAAATAAAAAAAGCTGTATATAAAATAGCAAACGCCACAAACCCAACTTCAAATCCACTTTTGAAAGAAATTTGAAACACCCATCTATGCTTTTTACAGTCTTTCTCCAATGGCCCTCCACAAAGTCCACTATTATTCACGTAGCTCTGAGCATGACTCTCACTAAATGTACCTAGCAATGACCAGACAAAAAAGCAGAGCAAAACCAGAGCTCCTGCATTAAGAGCCATTTGAGTTTGGGATGTTAGTGTATAGACTAAGCCCAATGGGCTAATCTATACACTAACATCCCCCCTCAAACTCGAGGTGGCAAGGAGGAAGCCAACTAGAGTTTGGATATAAGATCTCGAAGGCGACCAGGTGGGTGAGACTTGGTGAAGATATCAGCAGGCTGGTCAGCAGACGAGATGGAGAACAACTTGAGATTGCCTTTCTTGAGATGCTGGCGAGTAATGTGGCAGTCGATCTCAATGTGCTTGGTGCGTTCGTGGAAGACATCATTATGAGCAATGTAGATAGCACTACGATTGTCACAATAAAGAGGAGTAGCAGTGGGCTGTGGAGCATCCATGTCAGCCAAGAGCCAGCGAAGCCAGACAAGCTCGCAGGTGGTGTCGGCAAGGGCACGATACTCAGCCTCAGTACTGGAACGGGAAACAACATCCTGCTTTTTGCTACGCCATGAGACAAGAGAAGTACCCAACAGGAAACAGAAACCTGTGATAGAGCATCGATCAGTCGGATCACCGGCCCAGTCCGCATCTGAATAGGCATGAAGCTCAAGAGAAGACCGAGAGGAGTAGTGTAGACCATGATAAAGTGTACCCTTGACATATCGGAGAATCCGAAGAACAGCAGCATAGTGGACAGAACGAGGGGCATCCATGAATTTACTAACCATACCCACGGCATGTGAAATATCTGGACGAGTAACAGTGAGATAGATCAGACTACCAACCAACTGACGATAGCGAGTAGCATCAGATATAGGTTCACCATCCAAGGGTGTGAGCTTGGCATTGTATTCCAAAGGAGTGGAAACAGTCTTGTTGTCAGTGATACCGGCTTTGGAGAGAAGATCAGAAGCATATTTAGCTTGGGAAAGATAGTATCCATCAGAGGATGAGGTAACCTCAAGCCCAAGAAAATAGCTGAGAGTGCCCAAATCTTTCATCTCAAAATGCTGACTAAGGAAGTGCTGGAGAGAGCGGATACCTGCAGAATCATCTCCAGTAATAATCATATCATCAACATAGAGAAGAATAAGAGTGATACCAGCAGAGGATCTTCGGACGAAGAGAGCAGTGTCATGAGGACTCGAAGTGAAACCCTGCTGAGCAACAACTGAGCTGAACTTTTCAAACCAAGCTCGAGGAGCCTGCTTGAGGCCATAAAGAGCACGGCGAAGGCGACAAACTTGACTGCCTGAATGTGGATAGCCAGGGGGTGGTTGCATGTACACTTCTTCTTGAAGGTCTCCATTGAGGAAAGCATTCTTCACATCCATTTGATAAAGAGGCCAACGGCGAACAGCAGCCACAGCAATGAGACATCTGACAGATGTAAGGCGAGCAACAGGAGCAAATGTTTCCTCATAGTCAATGCCATACTCTTGGGTAAAGCCCTTGGCAACTAGGCGAGCCTTGTATCGTTCAACAGATCCATCAGCCTTGGTCTTGATCTTGTAAACCCACCTACAACCTACTACAGACTGACCAGGAGGCAAATCAACCATATCCCAAGTGTGATTTTTATGAAGGGCATCTAGTTCATCATTCATAGCTTGCTGCCAAAGAGGGTCAGTATGGGCCTCACGATAGGTGTGAGGTTCATAGAGGGTGGCAAGGGCAAAAGAGCAATGATAATCAGAGAGATAAGGGGGAGGAATGCTTACCCGAGTGGAACGACGAAGTTCAGGACCATCAGGAGACTCAGGAGAGGGTGGTGCCACAGGATCCAAGACAGGCAGGTCATATGCCGGGGACAGAACCGGAGATGAGTCGTCTGGAGAGGCAGCCGATGTTGAAGAATCCTCCACAAGTTCAGGATAGAGAGGGAGGAAAAGATCAGTAAAAATGGGAGACTCAGAGGAAGAGGATGTAGGAAACTGCTGAAGACTCGTAAAAGGACGATGTTCCCAAAACTCAACATGACGGGAGACACGAAGACGATGAGAAATGGGATCATAGCAGCGAAACCCCTTTTGAGATATACCATAACCAAGGAAACAACAGAGACGAGCACGAGGTTGGAGCTTTGTTCGTTCATGAGGAGGAAGAGAGACAAAGCAAGCACAACCAAAAACCCGAAGAGAGGAGTAGTCAGGGGTTTGACCATAGAGAAGCTCAAATGGTGATTTGTTGTGTGTAGTTGGTGAAGGGATACGATTAATGGTGTATACAGCAGTGAGTGCAGCCTCACCCCAAAAGCGCTCAGGAAGAGAGGCAGAAATGAGAAGGGTGCGGACAACATCAAGAATGTGACGATGTTTTCGTTCTGCACGACCATTTTGTTGAGAGGTGTAAGGACAAGACCGCTGAGTAAGTGTACCATGATTGTCTAAAAAGGATAGGAAAGATTTATCATTATATTCTTGAGCATTATCTGATCGAAAAACTTTGACGGTGCGATTGAACTGTGTTTGAATCATTTTATGAAATGTTTGGTAAATAGACACAAGTTCAGACCTATGATGAAGCAGATAAATCCAAGAATATCGAGAAAAATCATCCACAAATATGACAAAATATCTAGATCCCCCTCAGTAGGAACAGGTGCAGGACCCAAATATCAGAATGTATAAGATCAAATGGTGCAGAAGAAAATGAGTCACTATTATTAAAGGGCAATTTTGTTTGTTTGCCAAAATGACAGGAAGTACAATCAAATTTTTGAAACTGAACTGAACCTAAATGACCTTGAGAAGCTAACAACTGAAGACGAGATAAGGATGGATGACCAAGACGAGCATGCCATAGATCAGGTGAGGAGGTGGTAGTGGTAGCAGCTGCAGAAACAACTTGTGAAGGAATCTTCAAGTCATGAACCTCAAACATGCGACCAACCTTACGGCCTGTCCCAAGCACTTGACCTGTCCGGGGATCCTGCACATCCACACCATGATTAGTAAAGAGAAGATCTACGCCTAATTCACAAAGTTGACCAACAGAAAGCAAATTGAGGGATAACTTTGGGATATGAAAAGTGTCACTAAGGGATAAACAAGGAGAAGAGATTGTTCCTTTATGACTAACAGGCATAGGAGTTCCATCAGCAGTGTAAATGGTGATTGGATGTTCTAAGGGTGCCTTATCAGAAAATTGGGATTCATCAGGAGTCATATGGTTACAACATGCAGTATCAAAAAACCAAGGTTGTTTACCTGAGGTGACAGAAAGGGCAGTGGAAGTGCGGGATAAAACCTGTTGAACAACTGCCTCAATATCAGCCGTAGTAAGTGAGGAAGTCAAAGATGGACCTGTAGGAACCGATGGATCTGAAGGACATACAGCAGCTGCCCGAGGAAGAGAAGTTTTATTCTGCTCTTGCACAAATTTCTGCAGTTTGCGACAAACTGAGATGTCATGGCCTTTAGCACGGCAAAACTCACAGCGAGTACCTTTGGAAGACTGAGAGGTGGGACGCCCAGAGTTTATCCGTGGAGGAGCAGTGAATGCAGCAATGGGAGGCTGTGGAGATGGTGTAGCCAAGACATGATCAGATGATGACATGTGATAAGCAGGCCGACGGTTTTCCTCAGAGATGAGCTCCTTCACTGCAGCATCAAGAGAAGGAGTAGGAAACCGGCTAAGCAGAGAAGCCCTAGTAGGCTCAAAATCCTCACGCAAACCCATCATGAAGTGCATAAATTTACGGCGATCCCGATATTTGGCAAAGAGCTCAATGTCCTTAGAACACACTAGTGGAGGATCTGCAGCAGAGAGTTGTTCCCACATAGTAGAAGTCTGAGAATAAAAATCAGAAATGGACTGACCTGTCTCTTGTCGCATTTGATAAAGTTTTGATTCAATATGGAACTCTAAGCTTGAATCATTAGTACAATTATAGCGATCGGCTAAAAACTTCCAAGCAGCCTCAGCAGTCTCAAGACGAGGAAGAAGATTATGAATGGAGGGAATAGAGGTATTAATAAACCAAGACAAGATCTTACTCTGAATACTCTCCCATTCCTCTAGGCGATCTTCATAATCATCTGTTGTAACAGTAGTCGTGGAAGACTCTTCAGCAGCTATGACTTTGGACTTAGGGTTTGGTACTGGCTTAGGAATTGAACCAGTCACATATCTCCACAGTTTACGACCCTTGAGAAAAACAGTCATATTCTGAGACCATGCATGATAGCTAGTAGGACCATCCAACACAATGGTGATAGGACGTATGATGTCACGTTCACTTTGTTGAGCCATAATGAAGAAAATGACCAAAAACTGAGTTTTAGAGACCTCAAATGCAGAAACGGAGCCCAAAATCGGAATCTACGCGAAAAACTGAGCAAGACAGGTCCTGTTGAAAAATTTTGACCTTGGTCAAAGTCAACGGTCAAAGTCAACGGTCAACGATCTGGTCAACGGTCAACGGCTGATGCTGACGTGGAATGCTGACGTGGATGCTGACGTGGGATGCTGACACGAGATGCTGACGTGGCTGAGTGACGTCACCCTAGGGCTGACGTGGCAGTCCGTGAAACGGAGCAAGGCGCGTGAGGCGCGTGGCAGGCGCGTGAGGCGCGTGGACGGCGAGTGAACGGCGCGTGAAGCGCGTGTAGGGTAGAGACGGCGCGTGGAGGCGCGTGGCAGCGCGTGGGGCGCGTGGCAGCGCGTGGCGGCTCGTGCTCGTGAGCAGAAACTTCTGGCGGCGCGTGGAGGCGCGTGGAAGGCTGTTTCTGGCAGATTTTTGTTGGGTTTTGCTCGGGACTGTCAGATCTGTCAATGTATACCTTTACTTTGGCGGTTTGATCAACAAACTGACGAAATCCGAGTGTTCTAGGTTTGTGGGCGTGACGGCGGTGACTCGCTTCCGACAGTGACTACCGGATGAAGGCGAGGGCAGCGGAAGAACGCCGGAGATGTCCACAGGAACCAAAAAAATCAGAGGAAAGGCTCTGATACCATGTTAATAATATAAAAAGAGAGAGAATGACTGAATAGTCTGTATAATATTATGTGTGTATCAATATACAAAAGAGAGCCTTTATATAGGCTAGGTATGTGTGCAGTACAAGTAATAGAAGTATAGTACAAGTAATATACTAGGCTAAGCCCAATGGGCTAATCTATACACTAACACTGACAACTCATGGGCCAGTATTTTGATTTAAAAAAATTGACAGGTAACATGGATATGCAATTAACTCTCATTTGCGAGTCTTATGAACGTTGGCAATTTGACATTAAGTATGGAACGTTTACTCGGTCTTCCTGTAGACTTCTCTGCTTCAACTATTCATTGCCTTACAAAACTTATCTCATTATTTGGTTGGCTTTCGGTGATGTCTCTTTCTGGAGGAAATAATTGCTAAAGTTCCGTTTGAGTTACAACTTACAAGCTCGCGTGAGTATTCAGTTTTGACTGGGTGGGACAAAATTTGAATACATGCAACTGAATGATGAAGAAGATTGAGAACGAATGGAACGTGGAACTATGAGCGTTTGGTTCGCATGATGTTAGATTGTAGTGTAATGTTAGATACTTGTAATATTTGATTCGTGTGATCACATTACATTAATATAACATTACTGTGTTTGGACATTAGTGTGTCTTGATGTTAAAACCTTTTTTAACCCATGCTTATGCATAGGAATGATGAATTATAGTTGTGCTGTTGATGTTAGTTTGAGTAATTATATATACTAGCCGCAAACCTGCGCGTTGCGCATGATAATTATTTTTATGATAGTTTTATTAAATTTTTTTATGCAATTTAAACTAATTTAATAAAGAGTAATGTATTGTGTAATTATATTTTTATTTATTATAAGAATAATCATAAATGTAATATAGGAACAATTATAAATCATAAATTTAATAATTTTTGTCGAACTAAAATGAAAAAAATACAATTTTTCTCTAAAATTCAAAAGGCAAGTTAATGAAAATATTTATTTTTTAATAAAAATTATTTATAACATCTTGTGAATCATTAAAAAGAATATAAAATTTGGAAATTATTCTTTTAGTTTTAAACAAACTTTCTCAAACTTATTTTTTCTGCCTACAATCCAAAACACCGGAAAAAAGTAACTAAAAAAATTAATAAAAATTAACTATGATTAATTGGACCAATTAGGAAAACAATTTGTTGTTTATAATATATTAAGGTTATTTTCTTTGCAGAAATTGTAATTTCGTCCACCCAAAACATATTATCAAATAAAAAATTATTAGCAAAATCTAAGAATTAAATTTCTATATATGCATTGTTATAAAATAATAATAATAATTAAAGTAAAATTGCGAAAGATAAAATTTGTCTCTTATCCAATAATTTTTGTTTAGCCAACCTTTGCTTTTCTCTAAATAAATAGCATTATAGAGTACTTCTAGTTCTAATACAATTATTAAGAGTACTTTGTCCACCACAAAGTATTAAAAAATAAACAAAAATGATTAAAGTCTCATAGTGTATCATCTAAATTGAGCACTATAAAAATCATGCTATCAAATTACAATAACTACCAAATTAAATTGTCCAAATTATGCTATGTAGTAGAATAATATTATATTTTTATATTTAATCCTTCATAACGCAATAGGATAACATTTAACCAAAAAAAAAAAAAACAACAACAACAATTAAAAAAAAAAACAAAACTAAATCGCATTAACCTAAAGTAGATTAAAGAACATAAAAAATTATCAACCTAAAGCGAAGATGCAAGAAAAATAAAAAAATAAAAATCCACCCAAAAATTGTGTGTGTGAGAGAGAGAGAGAGAGAGAGAGAGAGAGAGAACCTTTTTTTGGTAAGAGAAAACTATGCATAGAATGAAAAAAATAGTGACAAATTTATAGTAAAAGGGTGTGAATAAGAAGAGACAAAAATAGAGGAAGATGAAGGGAAATATAAAGAATGATATTAATGTAAAGGGTAGTAGGGAGATGAGAAGATGAGGGAAGGAGAAAGGTCGAAGAAGTAGTGGGGAGATGAAAAGGTATGAGAGGGAGAAAGGTTGGAGAAGTGTAAATATGAAATTAAAAAAAATATTAAAAATAATTATAAGAAAATGGAAAGAAAAAAGATAATGACGTGGATGCTGACGTGGCTTAACATGAGCGTAGCGGCATTAAGCGCTACGCTTCAGCTTTTAGTAATATATAGATATAGATATAGATGAAAGATATAGTTTGATCATGACATTTGAAAGTACTAAAATAGTTTTTTTTTTTTTTTTTACAATTTTCATGATATTAATTACATTAAGTTTCTTGTTACATTGCTATTATGTATATAATTTTGAAAATCATTATTGGATACTACATATACAGTATTAATTCATAATTATTGTCTGTGAAATTCTACTAAATACAACACAAACTAAAATAATAAACTAGTCAAATAATATCTCCTAAATTGAAAGAAGATAGGTGTATGAGATCATTAAGGACAATCACAATTTGTTACGTTCAATATATTCACATACAAAATATCTAAATAGAAACTATATAAAAAATATGCTCATTAGTTTAAGAAAAAAAAATCTAAACAATTTAATTTAAATGGAAAGCTAACAAAAGCAAAATCCAAATTTGATTCTAATTGAATTTTCTCTAAACTTTGGTTAAATATATATATATATATATATTATAGTCAGGGTATATTATATAAATGACTTATAAATTTGAATTGTTTTTAGCTATATGATTAGGTTTTTTATGATTTATTTATATTGGACTCTTCATTTTCTATACTAAATTAACTCATTTAGCACAAAAATTAAAAAATTTAGATTAGATGGGACATGAAAAGCAAAATTAAACTCAAATTGAACTCCAATTTTTATACAGAATTAACTCACTTGGCACAAAAATTTAAAATTTAGATTAGATAAGACACATGACGTAAAATTAGAATCTAATTGAATTCCAATTTAAAATCTAATTAAATTTTCTCAAAGCTTCATCTATTATTATATATATCGATATAGATTTCCACTCTGTGTAGCGGACTTTCCGAACCCTCTTTCTCCCACTAAAAACCCCATAAAAACCAAAACAGAGCAGAGAAATTGGAACAGAGTAAGCTGAGAAAACAGGGAGAAACCACCACAAACTAACAAAAAGCAAGTGAGACTGTCTGATCGCGATTCTGTTTCTGTCACTGATCGCGAGCTCATCAATTATAAGAACCACAGATAGAGAGAGATTCTTTTTTACATGTGACTCTGATTACTCTTTTCTTTCATCTTCTTGCTTGTCATTTCAAAAAAAAATGGCTATGGATGCGAGTGTGTTGAAACATGGAGTGGTGGGGAATGAGAATAAGGGGCACGTTGCTTGCTGCAACACGGGGGGACCTGGGTACGCAACTCCGCTGGAGGCCATGTCTGGTCCTAGAGAAGCTCTCATCTATGTCACTTGCGTTTACACTGGTACGGTGGTACCTATGCATATACTATCTTCATCTACTTTTTATTTTAATTGCTTTTTTCTTTTCTTTTCTTTTCTTTTTCATAGCAATTCGACTTAAATATGCAGGAAATTTGCAGTTATTATTGAATTTTCTTTTGGGACTGTTTTTTTTTTTTTTTTTTTTTTAATTTAAAAAACTGATATATATGGTGATTCTAGGGATTCATGTTTGATTTGGGAATTTTTCAGTTTGTACGAGCTAGATTTGGTTGGTGAGTGCCTCACATGACATACACGTGACTGGGTTTGGGGCGGGAAAGCCACGTGTGAAAAAATAAGCTTATTTTATTTCTCTGTTAGCCATGTATGCTCTTTCCGTTTGTTGGTTGATGACAAGGACTTAAATGTCATGCGTTAATTGGTTTAGGGGCTAAAAGTGGTAAAATTAAAATGTAGGGATTAAAAGTGCATCACGCCTTTTTTTTTTCTTCTTCCTCTTTGTGTTTTGTTTGTTTATTTATTTATTTAAGATCCATATAAAAAAAATTAACTGTTAATCTATAAAAATTATTAAATTGATGTTTGGGGATTAGAGGTTGGTAAATTAATTGAAGGACAAAACTTAGGTACAGTACCTTAGGTGTTGTTCCTTAGGTTCCTCTCTTAAGATTCAGTCATATGACTACTTAACTAAAAAATATACTTTCATCCTATGAGAAAAAATCCACATGACAAAATCTTAAGAGGGGAACTTAAGGAACAACACCTAATTACTGTATCTTAAGTCTTGCCGTTAATTGAAATATAGACTTACAATTTGAAGACTTTTCATAATTTATATGGATTTTAATTAATCACACACACACACACACACATAATAATGAGAAACCGAAATGTATCAAAATGGTACACCAAAATAGACCGGTACTCAAATATTCCGTTCTAATGAAGAAATCGAAACGGGGTCTGAAACGGTATTAAGAACATTGCTGCAGACTATCGGGACATGAGTTGTGAGGATGCTAAAGGAGAAACTAGGATAGAAAATAAAAGGGATTGAGGTGGAGGAAGAACCATATATAAAATAAGGGGAGGAAGGGAAGGTGGATAATTAAAATGAGGGACGAACTTGCAGTAATGCACCATACAAAATCAACCGGCAGCGGCAATTCAGCAAACTTGCAGTATGGGAAAAAGACCTAGATAGAATGTGTAATGTTATTTATTTATAAACTAGTTACATTACAGTCCCCTGAAATCCAACTCGCTTTTTATTTATTGGTTTTGATGCTATAAACCTCCCTTAGCATTCACATCCGGTTTGTAAAAAATATCCCATTTTACCATCTTAAAAGCCATTTTATCTATTTTACTATACTATTTTACAACACACCTAACATCTCAAACTCTATTTCTTTTGTTACTTTATTTAATATTCTTTTTTATTCTTTTTTTATTGTTTCTCTCTCTTCCTCTTCCTCTAGGCAACCAGGCTCTAGCAAAACCCATTAAAAGACTGCCACTCACATCCCATTTAACCTACCAGACATTGGCCAGCAACCACCGTGCCACCACCATGCCAACTTGCAAACCCATTAAAAAAACCACCGAACCCACCAACAAGAATCACCAATAGAAAAAACACACACACACACACACACACAACACAAACAAATCGCCAAAAACCACCCGACACCGGCCACAAAAACCACACCACCACCAAGAGAAAAACACACACACACAAACAACAACAACAACAACCAAACAACCCACAACCCATAACCCACGCCACCACTGCACCACCGTGACTCACCACGCCCCACCCACCATAAACCCACCACAACCCAAACCCACAACCACCATGCCTCGACCCACCACGACCTAAACCCACAACCCACCACTCCTCCACCACCAGATCTGACTCACAATACCCCTCAGCCCAATAGATCTTTGCTTCATTGGCGTGGAGGCCCAACCACTAGAGATGTGAGGAAAGAGAGAGTGAGAAAGAAATGGACTGAGACCAAAGAAAGAGAAAGAGAAAGACAGAGGAGAGAGAAAGAATAAAAGGGATTAAAAGAATGAGATGAGGAATTAATTTGAATATTTTATTTTTGCAATTGAGCTACAGTACCATCATAAAAATAGGATGGCACTGTAGCACAATTGCAAATTTTTTAACAATTCTAAGACTTTGCAAGACCGGGTAATAAGGGTTTTTAGGGCTCTTATGCTAAATATTACCAACATATGGCATTTACAAGACTCAAAGTGAATGCTCTTAGGCTTTTTGAAGTGGAGATATGAATCCCTTCTTCTTCATCTGTTGTCATTTGAAGTGTCTAAAGTCGCTCTATGAATTTCGAGTTCATCTTGACAGCCTAAGCATGTACAAACACTCTTAGCCCTAAGGAACTCTCTTAGGCAAACCAAGACAAGAAAGAGAGACTCCTAAGTCCTAGCCTAATGAGAGGAGAGCTAATAAGTTCGGGTTTGAACAATGTATTGGTAGAAATTACAAATATTATTTATAATTCATAAAATACCATGTTTCCTTCACATACTATCATCACCAACAACTTAATTTGGAAAGTTCATTATATCCACTACTATATGTTAAAATATTGGCGTTTATTGTTAGAAATAGATTCAAGTTGCTTAGATCCATATATCTGAAGTGCAGTCACCACCAGGATATCTCATCTCATGGGCTAGGGAACGACCATCTGGTTCAGCAGCAAAATCCACGAAAAAATTCGGGTTTATTTACAAACCACCTTTCTTTGTATCAACATCAATCTGCAACATGTGAGATCCTTTCTCCACAAGATCAGGATAAAATTGACGATCCCATGTACTGAAGAGTGAGTTGGTGACATAGAGTCTCTTTCCATCTAAACTTAATTGGATCATTTGAGGCCCCCCTCTTAACCGATTTCCCTGAAAGTAAAATATGAAGCAAACAACATATTAAATTAGGGGAACTACATGGAGCAAAAGTACTGTCTTAGTTTGAGTGATTAAATAGTTTGTGCCAGACCAATGCACATAAACCACATAAACATAATTAATCTGGTGTACACTAACATGAACAACATATTAAATTAAGGGAACTACATGGAGCAAAAGTACTGTCTTAGCATGAGTGATTAGACTATTTGGTAAGAGATTTCTCGTAACGTTGTTTAAGTATTATGGAAATATGTGTGAGTTAAAAAGTGTTGTGGAACACTAACATGTAACATCAAAGATAGGAAGATGCTCAAATAGTATTATTTTTCTACAGCCTATCAAACGAATGGTCTAGGCGTCTAGCTGAACTAGGCATATACCTATATGGGATAAAGGCACTCGTGATGAATATATAACAGGTCACGTATACGTTGTCTAGCCACTCACATATAGTGTATAGTGTTATCACATCAAGGTTTAAGTGGTCCATGTGCATCTATTACTAAATGATAATGATTGATGATCGCCAGAAAATGAATAAAGCACTCAGTAGATTAATAATACATCTTTTTTTTATAGAATCATGATGTAAATCAGAAGCAGAAAGAACCAGACAGATTATCTGATGCATCTCTGTGTGAAATACTTCTAGTGCAGGAACTGTTTTAACTGATATCTAAATTGCACATAAGCAGCATTCCCAACCAAGCCTATCTTGTTTGGGGGAATTGTTACTAAAAGCACCCAATCAATCATCAATTAGGCAGCAATGAGCTATAGCTCAGAAAGAGTTTTAACTTTTACAATGTAGTGCATACAAACCTGGATCTCTGGAACATCAAATTGCCAAGTTTTTCCATCTTCTCCCTCGGCCACTATTGGGCTTCCCTTTTGAATTAGTCCCCCAACCCATACTTGGCCTGTCAATACAGGATTCTTAGGGTCCTCAATGTTATACTGCCTCACATCCCCATGCAGCCAGTTCACAAAGTACAGAAAACGATCATCAAGAGAGATCAGAAAATCAGTTATAAGCCCAGGCATTTCTGGAAGAATCCAATTTTGCACCTTCAATGGCTTCACTGATATTGCAATCTGCAAATATTAATCAATGCCTCAAATAAAAAGACAATACAGAGCAAATTAGAAGGTGAACACAATATGGCACACTGACATCCAGACATATATAAATATCTTTTGTGCATACCTCATGGTTCCAAGAGCCATCTTGGGTCTGAAAAAATCGCACCATGTTACTTGTCAAGGCACAACCAACAAACCCTGTGTCTTTCGAAGGATCATGCAGGAACCTTATCTGCAAAAGGGTTACATTGAGACAAAAATAGATCCAGACTTGTTATGTTCTGATTAAAAGAAAAAAATATATAAATTAACAAATAATCATGTTGGCCATACTCTAGATGTAGGAAACCAGACTGTAGATTGTCTATGCACTCACCTCCAAAGGTAAGAGCCCTGTGCTGCCAAGATCCAATGTTTGTTTCAGTTCACCACCTGGCCAGCTGTACACATGCAGATGCCTCCCATAAAGACCATCAGAAACATGCTGAAGGTTGAAACCTTTAGTGAAAGCAGAAGGGGCACCCCATGAGGAGCTTATCATTGTCTTGTGTCGTGGTTGGTACCAGAAATCATAGCCAAAAAGTGGACCGTGCCCTGGTTTCTCCCACCTGGTAGATGTGAAGGGAGCTTTAAGGTTACATCGTAATCAAATCTACAGTAAACATGCTCAATTTACAATGCCAGGAATTCAATCATGCTATTAAACTGTCACCATCTTCGTGAATATTTAAATAGATTTCCAATATTACTTGTGTATTTTCAATCTTGTCTTTAAATTTGATATATTGTTTCCATTAATCAATATAACAAATTGCGCCAAAATTGGATACATAGATACGTGATTTTTTTAAACTAGTTTGTTAACAGTAAAAGATTAGATTTATTTGTATGTCTCAGAACAGTACCTTCCTTTGACATTAAACTCAGAATCAAGAAGAAGAAAGCCACTCCCTGCAGCATTTCCATCTTTATCACCAAGGCATGACACCAGTAAGTCTCCAGAAGCAAGGCAATGGGATGTATGTGGATAAACCAAACCAGTCTTCTGAACAATATCTTCAGGCTCAACAACTTTATGCAGTGATGGAGCCTTGGAATTGGTTTTTGTGTCAATCACATATATGCGACCAGACCTGAAAAGGCTTGACTTATTAAGGAATATATTACCAAC